>NW_006209405.1:616511-623595 GCF_000334495.1 Tupaia belangeri chinensis | reverse complement strand
CAAATCACCAAAAAGAATGAAAACCAAATTAAAAATAATACTAATAATAAATAAAATTCAATAAATAATTCTTAAAAAGTTTACTTTAAGCCCCCAACTACATGCAAGGCACCATGTAGGCATGTGGCGAGATCAAGCTGGAGCTTACTTAACTAATGCAAGACATAAACGTACAAAAAATGATAACAGTGTAGATGGTAACACAATACCAACCACGTGGTATAGAATAGGGTTGTTCAGACTGTCCTCTAAAAGTTGGCTATAGCACAACATGAATGTTTTACAAGTAGAATTAGTTCATTTATTCATTCCTTGGTGCATTCATTCATTGCATAAACTCCTTCCATGGAGAGAGAGGCCAATCAGATAAGAACGTGGGTTTGTCTGTTTTGCAAGTGAGGGCTGGGTCTTATTTTTTTTAAATGCATTTCCTTTCTTCTTGCAAACTACACTCTCATTTTTATGCTGTGGTTTGTTTTCAAGTATAGTAAAAAATTAAGCCAGAAAACGATCTGTTCAAGGGTTGCTACCTAAAAATAGAAAATTAACCCCATTTCTATACTAAATAATCCACAGTAGCCTCTGCTTGCCCAAGTGACTTCAGCTTCAATAGTTTATCATTCTTGTTATTTACAACCAACCAACTCTCGCCATTGGACATTGGCTACAAGTAGTCAATGTAGGGCTTAATTGGAGTTTTTGTGGATTGGAACAAGTGATGTGCAGGTTTCATGGATGTGGGAGCAGGACTCAAACAGATTGAAAGGAGGGAGTGGGGGTACTCTCTCCACCACCATGCTTCTCCACAGGCCACGTGTGGATCAAAAGGACCCCTATGTTTAGATCATTCTTGGGATTTAAATATGACTTCTAAAAATCCCTACCTGCCTTGTATTGCTGTGATTTCATGATCACCGAATGGATTGCATTCATTCTGCACAGTTGACAGAACCACCAGGGAGTTTAAGAGCAGACCTTATCATCACTTTTAAATCTTTTATTAAAATGAAAAGAGTAAGTTTGCTGTGAGTTCTTCTAGTGTGTTGGGCCACATTTAGCTGTCTTTTGGGATTCGTGGAATTACTGGGAGAATTACCCGTGAGATTTTACATAGATTTTCTTCCCATGTAACGCAGTGAATACAGAACCATTGACATGTAAAAATCCTGAGGAATTTGCAGGGTTGTATCTGCCAGGTGTCCTGCAGTGAGCTGGGTGATTCTCTGAGTTCAGTTCCAAAGCCAGGCAGTTTCCCTGTAGCACTTTGTTTCATGTAAAAATATGGGGTGTTGATTCAAAAACCAGTAACTCTAGGGGCAAACTCCGTGAGGCATTCTAGTTCCCATGAAAATGCCCTGCAGCCTTTCTGCCTTTCTGCAATACGTGAGGCTGAGCCTGGTGTTAGAAGGCAAAGCGATGTAGCCTAAGGGGATATAAGATTGGAGGCCATTTCATTTATGACCATTTTGGGGTCTTAAATGCTCATGAAACTGAATGGGTCTTTTTAATTTTGTTGCTGAGTTAGTTGGGTAATTGCCTTAAATTCCATTTTGGTCTGGCTGGGGACTGGTGCTCTTGTTTTTGTTTCTCGAGTACTGGACTCGATTTTCTCACTTGAATCCTATAAAGGTGCTCTGCACAGTGTCCTCCAGGGCAACATCTTTGGCCATGTTCTCTCATACTCTGGCAAACAACTGAAAAGTCCTGCTCCTCATCACTAACTAGAGAGCGGGGGCCCTTTTGATCACCCTCATGAATCTTTTAATTGCTTGCGAAGCAAGCCCAAACCGGTTCCTGGAGAATACCTCCTCCTTAAGGGAGGACCAGAGGTCTGAAGATAGCCTATTTAGTATTATGTGTGACCAGAATGAGGAAAAATGAGGAGGAAGGTGCTTCATATACCTTATGGAAGATTTCCTTCTGCACATATACAGATATTTGCATATACATTGTAGAAATGCCTTCTGTAGCACAAATTCATCAAAGTAACCTAAGTAGCAAACCAAATAAAGAGATCATTTGAGGGACCAGCAGGTAGCATAATGGCTATGTCGCTGAATGCCCATGTAGCTGACTGTGGTTTGCGTCCCGGACCCGGTGGCTTAAATTCACACTGGGCGTGTGTGCGTGCATGCCCAAGATCCCGAGAGGAGAATGGAGGAGAAGGGATTGTGGCGTGGCCATCTCCCCTGGGGGATGATTTCTCGCTTTCTGTCTCTCTGTCTCTCTCTGTCTTTCTGGCGAGTGCACGCGCCCTATAGCAAAAAAGACCTCCAAAAAAAAAAAAAAAAGAGAGATTGTTTGAGACATTTTATGGTTTATGGTTTCAAAATGCTTTTTCTGAAATCTCCATATAATTAGCCATTCATTTTTGAATCCAGGAGAAATTAATTATATTTGTAGGTGAAAAGTATGAGAAATAAACAGTAAAGGGAAAGGGTAGCAAAAACTTAGGTACAGGCACTGTATGTGTTTCAAATTCTTTTTCCCTGAGACTTTGAAAAGAGAAATGAAGTTCTGTGCTTACCAAGCTTATTAAGTTTTCTGATTTCAGAACAGGTTAAAGTAACTGAGGTTTTCCTTCCCAATTGTAAGTTAGAATTTAATCTGAGGTCAATATTGTCTTCTTGGGCATAAGAAATATTTTCCAGGCAGTGTCTTTTAAGGCACAATTTTCCCGTCATGGGTCTGCGTAATAAAAATGAAACAAATATCTTCCCCATGCCATGGCAAACAAGTTGCTGATAAGATACAGGAATAAAAATAGAACCACCTGTTTAATAAGGAGTTCCAGGAAGAGAGAGGAGGTAGAATATGAATATGAATGTATCTATATATTTCTTTTTTATTAATTAAAAATATTTTAAAGAATTATTTTATTCAGGACCAGCAGTTGGCATAATGACTATGTTGCTGGACTCCCATGTAGTCGACCGTGATTAGAGTCCTAGACCAGGTGGCTTAAACTCATGCCGGGAGCGTGTGCGTGCATGCCCAAGATCCCGAGAGGAGAATGGAGGAGAAGGGATTGTGGTATGGCCATCCTCCCGGGGAATGATTTCTTGCTTTCTGTCTCTCTGTCTCTCTGTCTTTCTGGCAAGTGCATGCATCCTATAGCAAAAACCTCTCCCCTTCCCCCCCAAAAAGAATTATTTTATTTAATTTTATTTATTTGTATATTTATTTTTACTCCTCCTCCCCTTCTGCCATTTTCCACTATCCTCCCATACTGTCTCTGGTATCAGCAGTTGCTTTCTATTCCTTTTTTATTTTTTCCCACATTTTATTGATTCACAAAATATCTTAATTAATCTAACTACTTTCAATAGCAAGTGCAGCTGATATGAATATATGAACACATGATGACTTTAAGCATTAAACTGTGAGTATAATGAACATACTATAGAGTAGCACCTAGCTGAGGCTATATAACTTATTATGGTCATTAGCTTTTTTTTTCTCTTAATGCATTTTTTAATTTAAAAAGTTTTAGTTTAATAGGTCAAAATCAAAAAATGTTAAGAGATATTTGCTTAAAACTTAAAGCCAGGAAAAAGGTTAGGACTCAGTTCAAATAGTAGGTATGTGAACCTGTTGACAACTCAAGAGAAGACAAAAATCCTTAATCTGGAAAACAAAGCATAGAAGATCAGTAATGTTTTAGTCAAAAGACATAAAATTCTATTTCACCAGTTCAGACTCAGGTACTTTATCTTCTGTTGTGGTCCGGTCTTTCTGTTTAAATTCTGGAAGATAACGTTCAACTCCGGACTTGTTCCTACCATTAAGTTGGCCATTTTCTTAGCTGTTTTACAACTCTTATTTCTGTGTGTCTGACTTTAGTTTTCCTGGAATACCTCTCCCTTCAGAACTTCTTGGAGAGCTGGTCTGGTGTTCGTAAATTCCTTCAGGTTTTGTTTATCTGAGAACGTTCTTGTCTTCTCTTCCCATATGAAGGATAATCTTGCTGGGTATAGCATTCTTGGCTCAAGTTGATTTTCACTCAACACTTTGAGTACATTTTCCCATTTTTTTCTTGTTCGCATTGTTTCCGATGAGAGGTCTGATGTTAGCCTGATGGGATATCCTTTGTAGGAACTTGATGTTTTCTCTTGCCATTCTTAGTATCCTGTCTGTCTGTGGTTTTGGTCAATCTGACTATTATGATGTGTCTTGGAGATCTTTTTGGGTTGATTCTATGTGAGGTCCTTTGTATTTCTTTTTTTTTTGGAGAGGTTTTCGCTATAGGGCGCGTGCGCTCGCCAGACAGACAGAGAGAGACAGAGAGACAGAAAGCGAGAAATCACCCCCCCCCAGGGGGGATGGTCACGCCGCAATCCCTTCTCCTCCATTCTCCTCTCGGGATCTTGGGCACACACGCACACACGCCCGGCGTGAGTTTTAAGCCACCGGGTTCGGGACGCAAACTGTGGTTGACTACGTGGGAATCCAGCGACATAGCCATTACGCTAACTGCTGGTTCCCTGTATTTCTTGAGTCTGGATCTTTGAATGCCTCTCTAGATTTGGAAAGCTTTCTTCCAGGATTCCATGGAATAGATTTTCAATGCCCTTATTAGTCTCTTCACCTTCTGGGATACCAATTATCTGGATATTTGGACGTTTAATGGTATCTAGTATTTCTCGTACATTATTCTCATTTTTAGGAGGCTACTTTCTCAATCTTCATGTCAAATTTTTCTAGGCCAGCGATTCTGTCTCCTATCTAGTATTTCTCGTACATTATTCTCATTTTTAGGAGGCTACTTTCTCAATCTTCATGTCAAATTTTTCTAGGCCAGCGATTCTGTCTCCTATATTTGAGATTTTATTTTCTGTATGATCTAGTCTGCTTTTAATACTTTCAAGTGAGGTTTTGACTTCCTATATTATAACCTTCATCTGTAATAGTTCCATTTGATTCTTTTTTGTGTTTTTTTTTTTTTTTTTTGTGGGGGTTTTTGGTGTAGGGGGGGTGTTTTTTTCACCAGAAAGAGAGATAGACCGAGAGACAGAAAGAGAGAAATCACCCCCCAGGGAATATGGCCATGCCAGTATCCCTTCTCCTCCATTCTCCTCTCGGGATCTTGGGCACGCACACACACTCACCCAGCATGAGTTTAAGCCACCAGGTCCAAGACTCGAACTGTGGCTGACTACATGGGAGTCCAGCGACATAGGCATTACACTAACTGCTGGTCCCGGTGTGTATTTCCTTTTGCAGATTTCATAAGAACTTCCTCACCTCCTGGAATTCTTCGGCTTTTTTCTCCTACCTTTTCTGCAGTTCATTGTCTCTTCCCTTTTATCTCCGTTAGTTTTGTCACTATGAATATTCTAAGTTCTTTATCAGATATTTCCATGAGTTCCATTCTACATTTCTGTGGATGAAGAGGAGTTATTCTTTTCCCTTGGGAGAGAGGTGTTTTCTTGGTTTCTCATATTTCTTGTGCCTCTGCAGTGATTTCTGGTCATCTGATGGGTTAGTTGTTTCTTCCTAACTTCTAGAAGTTCAATCTGAGCGTTTAGAGGCATACAGGAGGAGGTGGTCTGGAAACTCTTGGCTGCTCCATTTTTCTCCTTTTCTGTGGCAGATTCAGTGGGAATTGAAGAATATGTTGACCCTAATAGTATTTGAATGTTTGGCTAGGGTTCACTTAGATCTGTCTAGACACTCAGTGCATGGAGGCTAAGCAGCAAAGTGATGAGGTAAAAGAAAAAGGATAGGAAAACAGAGGAAGCTAGAGAGAAAAAAGAGGGGAAAAAAGAAAAAAAAACAACAAAAACGTTTATTTATCTATTTGTTTTAAAAAAACAGAAAATGAAAAACTCATGGCACATGAACATGCTGCATGAAAGCACTAGTTCTCACCTCCCATGGAGGACTCAGTCTTCTTCTGAAAGCTGTCCCTTTTGCCTCTCCTAAATGGGAGGAGGGGGGGAGAAAGGATTATTAGCAAGATAAAGGAGGATCTGAGAGCCAAGAAAATATTTTACCTTAAAAATTTTTTTTAAAAGTTTAAAAATGAAAAGACAGAGAGACAGAGAGACAGACAGAAAGAGACCAAGAGAGACAGAAAGAAGGATACAGGGGGCTCTACCAAGGTGAATTAGCATCAGAAAATCTTCATTTCTCTTATTCCCTGAAAGTACTAGTTCTCAGCTCCCATTTAGGACTCAGTCTTCTTCTATTTATTTATTTTTTAAATTTTATCAGTGAGGGACAGAGAGAGAGAGAGAGAGGGAAAGTGAGAAAGCAAGCCGCCAGGTCCTGTAGTCAGCTATGTGGGAGTCCAGTGCTGTTAACCTCCACGCCACCTGCTGGCCCCATGTATCTATGTATTTCAATCCAAGGACTTTCCTAGACCAAATGACCTAAGTTGCTAACAGAAAGGTAGGTCATTCAATAAAACTTGCTGCTTTCTTTTAAGAATTATTTTATGAATACTTAACCTAATTAATTGTTAATATTATTTTAATTTGACCAGCGAGAAATCACCACCGGGGGGATGGCCATACCACAATCCATCCTCCGACATTCTCCTCTCAGGATCTTGAGCATACATGCACATATGCCTAGTGTGAGTTCCAAGCCACTGGATTCATGACTCTACCTGCAGTCGACTATGTGGGAGGCAGGTGATATAACCATTACACCATATACTAGTTCCTCTTTTTAAAAAATATTGATTGATTTAATTTTATTTACTTATTATTATTCCTCAGTTTGGCCAGAGAAAGACAGAGAGAAAGAAAGGGATAGTAAAAAAGCAAGCCTCCAGGTCCGGGACTTAAATCATGATCAGTCATGTGGGACTACCAATGCCTTAACCACCATGCCACCTGCCAGCTAGCCCCTTACCACTTTTTTTTTTTTTTTTTTTTGAGAGAGATTTTCGCTATAGGGCGCGTGCGCTCGCCAGACAGACAGAGACATAGAGACAGAAAGCGAGAAATCACCCCCCAGGGGGGATGGTCACGCCGCAATCCCTTCTCCTCCATTCTCCTCTCGGGATCTTGGGCACGCACACACACGCGCCTGGCGTGAGTTTTAAGCCACCGGGTCCGGGACACGAACCGCGGTC
>NW_006209405.1:613045-616418 GCF_000334495.1 Tupaia belangeri chinensis | reverse complement strand
TCGCCAGACAGACAGAGACAGAGAGACAGAAAGTGAGAAATCACCCCCCAGGGGGGATGGCCATGCCGCAATCCCTTCTCCTCCATTCTCCTCTCAGGATCTTGGGCACGCACGCACACGCGCCTGGCGTGAGTTTTAAGCCACCAGGTCCGGGACGCGAACTGCGTGGGAATCCAGCGACATAGCCATTACGTTAACTGCTGGTCCCAACCCTTACCACTTTCTTAACAAGAAGTCGGAACCAAGCAGTGGGCAAAGTTCCGTGGTTTGGATGGTTATTGTTCACAGACTATTCTCTAAAAGCAAAATGAATAAGTTGTTTGAATATTCTTAAAAAATGTGCCGCATAGGACTAAGGTTCAAGGAGATCATCAAAGTGATTAAAGTAACTTCTAAAACTAACGAAAGATGTTATATCCAAATTTTATAAACCTAGGGCTTGCGTTGGAAGTCAGCTAAAGGTGAGGCCATTTTAGAGAAGCCAGCATTATGCATTCACCAGTACTTTTCTCTTCTTCCTCTGCCTTCTCAGTAACAGATTTGTCAGTGACAGGATTGACCTCTTGAGAATCTCTTGAGAGCAATGCCTTGTTATTGAACAAATAATTATAGCAAGAATGTTAAGACTTGTGCTTAAAATGTATTTTGTTACACCAGCTTCCTTCAGCGAGTCTGGTAGGTACAGCTTTAACATGAAATGAGCTCTACGAAGAATTTCATTTTCCCAGGATCTTTGAATGAAATGGATACCTGCACCGTATTGTTTTCTACCAGGGCTCACTTGGAGTGAGAACAGAGGGGCTATAGAAGTGTGTACTCCTCTCTTTCTTTGGAGTAGAGATCAAGCAGATAAGAGCTGGGGATCTCCATCCAGCAAGGACTTCCCTTCAGAACAGGAATGTGAGCAGGTCATTTCTTCCAGCTCTTGATAGCCCAATGTCTCAGGTTAAGGCTTCAGGTTAGGAGTTGGTGTGTATTTATTTATATAAAATTGAAAAAGCTAACCCTTTCACTTGGGTTATGAGATTTGATCAAAAGACTCTTTGCTTTCCTTGACAAAGAATGTTCATCAACACAGGGCTGGCATTCCAGAGGGCCCCACTCTGGTCCAGTCTGATGCTGCTATTAATCAATTCTCTGGGGAACAGGTCAGGGGCAGACCTCCTTCAACATTAAAATCCAGCCCAAGTTTCATCATCAAAAACAATGCAGTTTAGAACACAGAGAGGATAAGCAGAACTGCGAGCATGTAAGAAGTTTACTTATTGGACCCAATTATCTGGAAAGGGGGCTTCACTGTTTCATAGGTAAAGAAAAAATTAGAGTTTTAAATAGTAAACTGAGGCATAATTTTAAGGTGCTTATTTGAGCTAACAATTTATGAATTGGGCAGCTTCAAACCAGAAGTGGTTTTGGAGCTCCACCAAGAACACATTAAGGGAAATCTTTTTTTTTTTGGATGAACACTGAAGTAAAACAAAGAAAATATTTGACTACAGTTATGCAGTTGCCTCATTTAGTCTATCCTCTTGGAATGTTCCTGGTTATATAAGTTTAATTGACTGCTTCTGATTGGTTAAGCTCTAATTCTACTTTTTTTTAGTTTTTAATACAGAAACTTACAAGAAATAGTTCAAGTTAAGTTTCACTTATGTTTGCAGTTTAAACATGATTAACGTCACCTATAGGCACTAACTGACTTTGTCTTCTCATGGGTCGTTCAGGCTCATTCTCTATTTGGGGGGGGGATGAAGAGAGGGTGGTTACCATAGGGCACATGTGCTTGTCAGAGAGAGACAGGGAGAGGAAAAGTGAGAAATTAGCACCCATAGAGGATGACCACACCACAATCTCTTCTCCTTTGGTTTCCTTTTGGGATTTGGGGCACAAACACACACACACGCTCGGCATGGTTTTCAAGCTGCCAGATCTTGGACTTGAACTGTGGTTGGCCATGTCGGAGTCCAGTGCTTTAACCACCATGTCACCTGCTGGCCCTTAGTCTTTATTTTAATTTACATCAACAGAAGTCAGTAGCAGTAGCCCACTATAAATTTTTCTAGGTTTTTATTTGCATTTTTGTTCAAGTTTACTATTAAAAAATACAGTCCATAGTCCAGCAGGTAGCATGGTGAATCCTGTATGGGATCCCGTATGGCCAACTGTGTGGTATGAGTCCCAGACCTGGTGTCTTTTAAAACACACCAGGTGCATGTGTGTGTATCCCCAAAATCCTGAGAGGAGAATGGAAGATAACGGATTATGGTGTGGCTAACTCCCTGAGGGATGATTTCTCACTTTCCCTCTCTCACTGTCTCTCTCTGGTAAGCACACTTAGCAAAACTAAAAAAAGAAAAAAGAATACAATCCATGCTGTAGGTTCGGTCTTTCTTGGGGCTTCTCATTTTTTTCATGACCTGAATTTAAAATCTCCAGGCGTTGTAACACAAACAAGAATACTATGGCCCTCCCAGCTTCCCATCATCAAACATTCCTCCTTGACTAGAGCTGGCTGGATGTTTCCTCTTTAACCTTTTCAAGTCCAACAGTGTGTGGGCTCCACATTCTTTTCTAAATATGCAGAAGCCACCTGTTTGATAACATGGTCCAGAATTTTACCGGGGCTCAGTGTCAGCACACTGCTTTGCTGTTTCCGGAATCCACCCGTATACACGTTTATATTTAGTTGCCACCATCAACATTTCCCATCTCTCACATGTTTAGCCAACTTTTGCGTGGATTGTTGCTTTGACCTTGCAGTGAAGGTCTAAGCGGGCATGAGACCCAAAATAAATAATTAAAAGATCACCTGTTTACTGCAGTCAGCATCCTCTTCAACCTCTTTCATTTTGGCTATATTTGGGACCCAAGTCAGGCAGAACAGAGAGAAGAACAGCTTCTCAACTAATATGTAGTGGGCAGCAGTTAGTCGATGGCTTTAAGGTGTGCTGAGGGTCTGCAGCTTGGGTTTTTGCCCCTCAGTAGAACTGCTCCCTTACAGATGCACAGCAGGGCCTCATTCTCTCTGGGAATGGTACAAGCTGTGGGACTGGTGGCTGGTCACAAACGCCTGAGCCATAGCATTGGAGAAAAAGGCCAGCAGGTGGCATGGTGGTTAAGGTATTGGACTTTCACAAGGCCAACTGCAGTTTGAGTCCTGGACCTGACAGTTTGCTTTCTCACTTGCCTTCTCTCTGTCTCTCTCTGGTGAGCACACATACCCTATAGAAAACTTAAAATAATAATAATAAATTAAATTAAATAAACTTTTTTAAATATAAAAAGAAAAAGCCCAACCCTCTAGCTACTTGAGTGAGACAGAGATTGGTGACAGGGTCTATTCCTGAAAGTTCCAGGAGGGGGCTAGAATTAT
>NW_006209405.1:593161-612886 GCF_000334495.1 Tupaia belangeri chinensis | reverse complement strand
CATGCCCAAGATCCTGAGAGGAGAATGGAGGAGAAGGGATTGCGGCGTGGCCATACCCCCGGGGGATGATTTCTCGCTTTCTATCTCTCTGTCTTTCTGGGGAGCATACATGCCCTATAGCAAAAACCTCTCCAAAAAAAATTAAAAATAATAAACACCTGTAGATTAGCAGAGAGAGAGAGAGGATGCTACAAAACGTGAGCCTTTGGGTCAGGGGAGAGTGAGAAGGTCTAATTATACTTCTTGACAGTGGAATTGTCTGCTTATGTACTGAGTTCTGCATACGAGCAGTTGAATGTTAGCATCTGATATTATAGCCCCTGTTTGAGAAGCAGGGTAGGAGAGGGTGTAGCAGAGTGAGCGCTGGATTGTAAAGACTACGAGGGAGGGACTCATGTCTATCTTGTCCATTTTTGTAGACCCAGTGCCTAAAGTAATACCTGACACAGAGTAAGAGCTTAAGAGATATTTGTTGATGAATGAATGGTGCGAAATTGAAGAAGAAGGGTGCAGCTTGACAAGTATGCATGTGCTCAGGGTCTGGCCCACACCACAAGGCAGCAGGACTAATTTTAGTCCCCACCTGCTGGTGGAAATCGGGCTCCAGCTATTCTGCCAGGCTTGATTGGAATTAGGTATGCTCTACTTCAAAGCTGCAAAAAATAGATGGAAAGCTTAAAGGGAGCAGAGACCACATCTGCCTTATTTGCTGGTGCATCTGCAGTGTCTGGGAGGCACTAGTGAGAGGCATATAGTGAGTGATCTAAAACATTTGCTGAGCTGGGAGAGCTGGATTCTCATTCTGCCTATGCTATCAATTTGCTGTGAGATAGACATGATTGTTCCATCGCTGGGCTTCCATTTCTTCACACGTGCAGTAAACACAGTGGGCCTGATGCTAGGATAAAAATACCTTTTCAGCTCACGTATTCTATGATTAGAGAAGAAGTATTTCATTTCCCAGAAATTTGACCAAGCTGCAATATAGCTCGATCCATGGGAATTATTGAAGTAACATAAACACCATAACACTTCCTGCATTACACCATTAAACAACCTCCCTGACTATAAGAGAAAGGCAACTGCCTTTGTCCAGTCATTCTGTGTGTTCTTGTGAATTTCAAGTTTGCTGTCTGTTAACAGGAAAGGGGTGGTGTTGACCCAGAAGCATTTTAGTCTGGTTCCCCTCCCTGAACTGGCTGAGTGTATGTTGAACTCCCACCTGCTGAGGTGTCAGGATTACTGGTTGGAACTCATTAAGTCAGAAGGTAGTTCTTCAAAGTTTCTAGAACTGCTGAACAGCTGAGAGGGTGCTTTCTAACCCTCTGACCCAGGGAGCATGCTCACAGAGGTTTCCTTGTCCGAGTCACAAGGCAAGTTCAACTTTATACCCAGAAATAGATCCTTGGGCCTCTCATCAGTGGGACTCTAAGAAGAGGCCTGGTTTTTCTGTTTGTGGAAACAACTCCAAGTCTCCCACATGGCCCCACTAGCCAGGCTCCGCCTCCTGGCTCCTGATTTATCATGGGCTGGACTGGAGGAGGTGGGCATAGTAATCTGGCAAGCTCCTCAAGGGAGCAAGGCCACACTTTGGTGATGGTAGTTTGGCCACATTCCATATGAAGACTTATTCAAGGATGGTTATCAAGTCACCTAAATATCTGTAACTTCCAAGGGTCCTGTCTGAGAATGTGATGCCTTTCTGCAGCATGGTTTGGGGAGGCTGCAGCCAGATGAGTGGGCCAGAACTAGATATACCTGGCAGCTCTGGAAATCAAGGGCAGTTAGAGTTGTTACCCTAAAAAGGCATATTAGGGTCAGCAGGTGGCATGGTGCTTAAGGTGGTTGGATTCCATGTGATCAGCTGAGAGATTCCAGTAGTGGATTTAATGGTTTGAGAAACACACCAGGCACACGTGTGTGCATGCCCAAAATTCCCAGAAGAGAATGGAGAAGGGATTGAGGCATGGCCATCACCCTGGGGGGGATGATTTCTCACTTCCCTCCACCCCATCTCTCTATGGAGAGCACACATGCCCTATAGAAAAAAATTTAAAAATATGTATCTATATATGTTTGAAAAAGGGTCAACACAAGGTGACCAATTTTATTTGAGAGCACCTACAGGATTAGGAGAGAGAAAATGTGAAACTTGCTCAGTAAGTGATCAATCCTGACCATTCCCCTGATTGGTGTATAATTTTGGTAAGTGTTATTTGAGTTTGATGATGGAGTATTGTGTTATTTTCTGAACTATGCTAGCTGTAAATTGAATTCTTACACTCATTTGCTTATTTATCACTTGGTCTGTACCCTATCCATCCACGTCCCCCAAAGGATTGGAGGCTTTCTTCCCTAGTTAATTTTCAAAGCAGGACTATTTTGAAAGACCTTTTCACGCTGCTAGCAGCCACAGCAGGAGGTGGCCTGGCTGTAGGAGGAGGGCCAGGGCTCCAGTTCTGGTTACTGAACTAGTCAATGTGACAAGTATTTATGGGGCACCTGTGTGCATAGCTCTGTGGGACTACAAAAGAGGGAGAAAGGCTGTCTCCATCCTTTTTGCTTGCCCCACGCCACTCTCAGGGTCTTGGAAACTTTAAGGGGTAGGAGTGAGCAAAGGTGAGAACCTCAGAACAAAAGGGGACATGTGGCAATTAGGAACTCAGGAACCTGCCATAGAAACTGCAAGATGGAAGGGCCCTTTTAGAGATCACTGCCTGTGCTTTCCGAACTGGGACCGGCTGACTCCCGGGAGGGACATGGGATGCCAAGACAGTGTGCTGACGGTGGTGGTGGGGGTGCTTAGTGGGGGTGCTTGAAACCACAGGGGAAACTTTATGTCTCCTTATGGAAAGATTTTGGTTGGAGAGTAGAGGAAGGGAGAGAACTGTTTTGTTTTTGTTTTTAGACTTATTACTTTTTTAAAAAAATTAAAACAAGCACACAGCCAGTGGTGGTTATGATGCTGAACTCCCGCATGAACGATTGCGGTTTGTGCCCTGGACCTGGCATCTTGAAATTCACGCTGGGTGCATGTCCATTCATTCCCAGAATCCCAAGAAAAGAGGGGAGGAGAAGGGATTGCAGTATGGACATTCCCCCTCGGGGATAATTTCTCATTTTCTCTCTCTCTGCCTCACTCTGACTTTCCTCCAAGCACACACACTCACTCTAAAAAACAAAAACAAAACAAAAAAAAAAAAAAAAAAAAGAAAAAAAAAGTACATATGCATTTTAAAACTAACAACATGAGATTTCAAAGAAATTCCATGCTTATGGCTGGCTGCTTTAGATTATGTTCTGAACCAGCCTTCTCTGCCTCTAGTGGTACTTATATAAGTGTTTAGTGATGTTTCAATGTAGAAATTTAAGACACTCTAGGATGATTATGCAACCCAGTGCTGTCCAATTGAAATACAGTGCATGCCACATGTGTAATTTAATGTTTCTAGTAGCCACATTAAAAAGGAAAAAATAAAAAAGAGACAGGTGAATTTAATTTTAGTACTATATTTTCTTTAATCCAATAGATCCAAAATATTATCATTTCAACATGTAATCAAACTTTTTATAATTGTTAAGGAGCTACTGAAAATTCTTTCGTGCTGTCTCTGAAATCCAGTGTGCATTGTACACTTACCACACATCTCAATTCAGACTTGCATAGTTCTTTTTTTTTGGAGAGGTTTTTGTTATAGGGCACATGTGCTCGCCAGAGAGACAGAAAGCGAGAAATCACCCCCCAGGGGGGATGGCCACGCTGTAATCCCTTCTCCTCCATTCTCCTCTCAGGATCTTGGGCACACACGCACACGCGCCCAGCGTGAGTTTTAAGTCACTGGGTCTGGGACGCGAACCGCGGTTGACTATGTGGGAGTCCAGCGACATAGCCATTACGCTAACTGCTGGTCCCTACCCTGCTTATTTTTCAAATGAGGAAATAAGGCAATTCCCTGAAGTTACAGTTTTTGGCCTAGCTTTCTAAACTCTCCCTCTGGAACTTCAAATTCTTAGCCCAATTCTTTACTCCTTACTTCCTTTCCTGGTTTAAGTGTTCTTCAACTTCAAGAAGCAGACAGACAGACAGACAGACAGACTGACAGAGGTGCATGCACACATACATAGTACTTCTGCATATGCTTTGCCGTTTACCTTCTTCATCCTCTTCAGGACTACTTTCCCAGCCCCACACAAGCCAAATTGCCCTGTCCTATGGTATGTCACACCAGGGACTGGCCTTGCAAATGTCCAAACAAGATGAACAAATTTCTGGCCAGAAATGAATGGGTCCTAATGGGTTTATGTGTGACACCTCCCCCTACTTCTCATACATGACACCCCAGGTCATTCTATACACAGTCGTGCATTTTAAAAGAGACCTTCTGGAAATCAGAGCCTCATTCTGGCTTTTGACTGTGGGAAACTGTACACGCTGGGGCTGCAGGAACTGGAAGCAGCCTTTAAGGGTGGAGCTGTTACATGATCAGTGCATAATCATTGTTAAAATAACGGAGGAAATACAGGGGCTATAAGGAAGAGGAAGAAAGTTACCCAGAATTTCTCCACCCAGACATGAGCCCGGTTCATACTATTTCCTTCCTGCTGGAGGCCTTCTGATGGTCACCAGATGCTTACAAAGAGGTCCAGCTCTGATCGGGACCACGGGGCAGTAAGGCTTGCTCGTACATTTCTCACAGCACAGGCCAGTTTGCAAAAGCTTCCCAAGGAAGGGTAACCTTCCTAGCCTCTCCCCACAGGAACCTCCTCCTTAAAAACATGAAACAAAACAAGACTTTGTCCCACTCTGCTTCCTTCTCGGTACCTCCAGGGCAGCCTGGGCTGTCCCCTCCTCTGCAAACCAGGAGCCCCTCTCACTGAATAGTTGTGCACACACAAGGCAAGGCTGCTGAAGCAGGAAGTGTGGTGGTGGGAGCTTGTATTGTCCTCCGCAGAGGCAGGGGCAGCCTGTGGAGGTTCCTTGACCCCAGTGGCCCCAGGCTGACCCCCTGCCAGAGCAAAGGAGCCGGACTGCCAAGAATGCAGTGGAATCCCGCTGAGGCTGGAGCCTCGGTAGAGAAAATGTGCGGAATGCCATTTGTTAAGACATGCTGGCCTTTGCACAGAAAAGCTTTTTGGGCTTCAACAAAGGTAGGACGCATTGTTTCAGGACTAAGTGTCTGATCCAAGTTCACTTCAGTCTGTCTCAAAAGGAGGACGCCAGCTCATTAAAAACAGGGCAAAGCAGCAGCACTGCGGAGATGACTTGAACTTGACAAAGTTCCCACCCTGTCTCGATTTTGAGTCTGATGTCAAATCTGATGTAAAACAACAACAAAAACCCTTGGGCTGTGCACAAAATGGTACTCTTATAAGAATAAATTAACTGGGATGTACAGTGTATGGAAAAGGTTTAGGAATTGATGTTTAGAAAATTCGAATTTAGAAATAATCGCCATTATTATTCATTTTCATTAACCTCAGGAGATCTCATTTTGATGAGGGGAGAGGGTGTGTGCTGGTGGAAAGTGTATGGTAAAGGAAAATCAGAACCAGATTGGGGCAGCCTAACATTTGCCTAATACTTTACAGTTGGTAAATATTCTTAAATAAAGGATTATTATTATCATTTGCATTTAAAAATAAAGTGTAAACCTTGGGAATAAACCTGAGAGAGATGGGCTATTATTATGGCGAGATAAGGAAAGCCACGCCACTAGGAGGTGAAGCTCATGCTGACAAGACTTACATAGTAAAAATGGTGTCAATAATAATATTACATGTATAATAATAACATATGACACATATAAAGTTTCCTTTGTGCCAGTGACTATTCCATGGTCTTTGAACATGTTATTTCATTACACTAACTAATAATCACCAAGGAAAGTATTATTATTATTAGTGTTATTTCAAAGAATTATTTATTGGGACCAGCAGTTAGCGTAATGCCTATGTTGCTGGACTCCCACGTAGTCGACTGTGGTTCGAGTCCCGGACCTGGTGGCTTAAACTCACGCCGGGCACATGTGCGTGCATGCCCAAGATTCCGAGACGAGAATGGAGGAGAAGGGATTGCGGCGTGGCCATCCCCTCTGAGGGGTGATTTCTCGCTTTCTATCTCTCTGTCTCTCTCTGTCTGTCTGGTGAGCGTATGCGCCCTATAGCAAAAACCTCTCCAAAAAAAAAGAATTATTTATTTAATTTTACTTATCATTATTATTATTATTTTAGAATTTGCTACAGGGCATGCATGCTCACCAAAGAGAAACAGAGAGAGCGACACAGATAGGAAGAGAGAGAAAGTGAGAAAGCAAGCTGCCAGATCCAGGACTCAAACCACAGTCAGCCCTGTGGGAGTCCAGTGCCTTAACCACCATGCCACCTGCCAGCCCTAGAAAGTATTATTATTCTTATTATTTTTAAAATGAGGAAACTGCCACACAGATGTTTAGTACCTGGCCTAAAGTACATAGCTAGTATGTGTGGGAGCATGAATTGGAACTCAGACCTCTCCAGCTCCTAATCCTGGCTCCTATCACCTTTTTCTCCTAAGGAGAGTGGAGAGTGCATTTGTAAAATGTGGATGCTGGTTCCCTTGCAGCTCTGTCATGCTTGACCCCAATATGTACATATTAATTCCTTCAGCACTTACTGAGTGACTACTATGTGTATGGCTTTGTGTGTGTGTGTGTGTGTGTGTGTGTGTGTGTGTGTGTGTGTTTGTATGTTTAAGGGATATAGTGATGGTGAGACCACCACCAAAGGGTTGGCCATGCTGCAATGTAGAAGAGAAGAGATATTTAAAAAGGTTTCTGCCATAGGGCACATGCATTCACTGGAGAGAGACAGGAGAGACAGTGAGAGGGACAGTGAGAAGTCATCCCCTGGGAAGATGGCCATAAAGCAACCCCTTCTCCTTTATTCTCCTCCTGGAATTTTGGGCGTGCACACACATGCACCCAGCATTTTTAAGCCACCATGTATGGAATTCCAACAGTGGCTGACCATGTGGGAGTTCAACACCTTAACTACCATGCCACCTGTTGAACCCAGAGAAGAAATATTTAAGAAATTTACTGGCCAACCTCATGGTCTAGTGGTTAAGGAAACTGGATTCAGATGGCCAGCTGTGCTGTTTGAGTCCTGGTGCTGGTAGCTTGATAAACACGTTGGGTGCAAGTGCATGTGTGCCCCAAATTCAGACAAGATGATGAAATAGAGAACGGATTGTGGTGTGACCATGCTCCATCGAGGGATGCTTTCTCTCTCTCCCTCTCTCTGTGTCTCTCCGTCTCTTTCCGACAAGACAATTTAAAAAAAGAAATTTACGTCGTTTTTCATACCCTCATCATGTTTATGTTCGAGGGTGATAGAAAGATGTGTAAACATCTAATGAGGCAGAATGTAAAAAACACTCCAGGGACATATTGGTAATTCGCTGGGGAATCCAGCACCTTGGCTTAATGCAGGAAGGGAGGGAGGGAAGCTAGGGACCTCTCTGGGAACACTCCTTTAAGCAACAAGGAGTAGGGGGGAGGATGTGATCATAGAAAGGATGATCAGGCAATAGCATGAAGCCCCCATGTGATTGGAACCTTAGGTGTGGGGAGGCTTGAAACAGGAAAAAGTGAGTTTAGAAAGGCAATTCCAGTCTGATATTTTAATGAAATGTTGAGGAGTTAATTTTTTTTCCTGGAGGCAATGAATGATTTCGAGGAGAATGAGAAAATGTGACGTGCCATGCTTTTAAAGAAAGGGTACAGGAAGGACTAGGAGAAAGTGACTTCATGTGGGATGTTGAAAGATGGTCTCAAGTTCCAAACTGGAAGACATCATATACTCCCATTCAACTATAATATGCATCTGTAAGCCACCACCTCTGGCATTCCAACTTGGAGGAATAAAATCATGGAAATGATACATTAACTTTTTGTAGTTGTTTTGGTTTTGCTACGGATGCATGTGCTTGCCAGAGACAGAGAAAGAGAAAGTGAGAAATCACCTTCAAGGGGATGGCCATGCTGCAATCTCTTCTCTTCCGTACTCCTCTCTGGATCTTGGGCATGCACACACACACACACACACATGGGGCGTGCACACACACACACACACACACACACACACACACACACACACACCTGGCATTATTTTCAAGCCATCAGGTCCAGGACTCAAACTGTGCAGCCGGCCATGTGAGATCACCCTTAAGGCCTCGAGGAGGTTAACCTCTCCTCCACCTGCTGGGCCATAACTTGTAACTTTTCTTTCTTGTTTGTTTTCTTTCTTTCTTCTAGGAATAAGAGTGATAGCACAACCAATAGGGTCCAAACACTTTGATCATCTACCCTAGCCTCAGCCAGCCTGGTTCATGGGCACATTTGTGCCCCATGTGTACTCGGCGAGGTCTCTGGACATGAAATCTTCCCATGTGGGTCAGCCTTGCAGAGAGTCAGTACCGTTATGCCACCAACTGGCCCCCTATTAACTTACTTATTTTGTTCTATTTTATTTTTTATGCCAGAGGGCGCATGTGTATGTGTGCGCAAGTGAAAGCACCCTTCAGCAAGGCACAGTCATGCCACAATCCTTTTTCCTCCAAATTTCCATCTCATCAGGATCTTGAGCACATGTGCTGTGTGCCCAAAATATTTTTTCTTTACTTTTCTATATTATTTATTTATTTGTTCAAATTTGACCAGAGAGGGACAGAGAGAGAGAGAGAAAGTGAGAAAGCAAGCTACCAGGTCCAGGACTTGAACCACGGTCGGCCATGTGGGAGTCCAGCACCCTTAACCACCACTCTACCTGCTGACTCCAGTATTTTTCCATTTTATATTTTTTGTTTACGTTTAATTGTCATATATCTTTGTGGGTATAATATAGATTATTTTTCAAAGCATTCGTGCAGTGTGTGATAATCAAATAAAAGATATCACGATAATCATTGTTTTTAACAAAGAACACTTTATGATGTGTACCATTAACTTGTGCTCTACATTTCTTTTTTGAGATTATATACGAGATTGGCAATATTTATTTTTTATTTACTATTTATTTTTATCTTTTTAGAGAGATTTTCACTATAGGGTGTGTGTGCTCTCAGGAGAGACAGAGAGACAGAAAGCGAGAAATCACCGTCCAGGAGTATGGCCACATTGCAATCTCTTCTCCATTCTCCTCTTGGCATTTTAGGCAAGCAAACAGTCGTGCCTGGTGTGACTTTTAAGCCCCTGGGTCTGGGATTCAAACTGCAGTCGACCATGTAGTAGCCCAGCGACATAACCATTCCACTATCTGCAGGTCCTGGCAATGTGTATTTTTTTTTTTTATCACTCACACCCATTTGCCCTATCTACTTATATTTCCTGAAATTCTCCTATCTCCCCCATCCCCACCCACTATGCAGTCTCTGGTATATACTGTTGCTCTCTCTACTACTTTGTCGTCAGATCTTTTACTTTCTACCATAAAGTGAAAACATTCAGAATATATTGAAGATACACAATGTTTATCTTTCACAGTGTCACTTATTTCACTTGGCATAAAATCTAGATTCATCTCAGCATGTTCCCGAAACTGCTGGGTAAGGGATTTGAACTCTGGTTGATCATGTGGAATCTGGATCCTGTACAACACTTACACAGCTATCTTTATGCCACTTTTACACATAAGTGAGGCACAGAGAAGTTAAGTGACTTATTCAAGGTCCTACAACTGGCAGAGGTGGGATCCAAATTCATGCTGAATGGCTTCAAAGACCATGCTTTTCTTTGTTTTTAATTAATTAATTAATTAATTATATTTGCTATAAGGCACCTGCACTCACCAGAAAGAGACAGATACAGGGAAAATGAGGAAGCAAGGAGGATGGCTATGCCACCGTCACTTTACTCTCTTCTCAGGATTTTAGGTATGGGCAAACACTTGCCTGGAGTGTTTCGTCAAGTCTCCAGGTCCAGGACTTGAACTGTTAAGTCTGTCATGTGGGATGCAGCCACATTAACCACTATACCACTCAGCTGGCTCAAACACCATGCTTTCAACCAGTATTCTAGCACCTCCTAAATGAAGATGCTCCACCTGGGTTGACAGATCGCTAAAATAAAGCAGAGCTGCTGGCCCTGACTTCAGAGTCTCTGAACAATCTGTTCTTGGAAAGGACCTCATGCTGTAGCCTGCAATCTGTCACTTGCTTGCCAGTCCTGGAGATGTTAGAAACAGCCAAGGAGCTCAGAGGGTTCCTAGGAGCAATTGTAGCTGCAGTGCAGCCCCCTGGGAATGTTAGGCCTTGTACCTGGGCCATTTTTATCTGTTATTCCAGTCCATGGGGAACTCTGGACTACCAACTGCTTTTCCTATTTCACCTAAAGAAAACAAAACAGGAAAGGCAAATGGGGTGAGGAAAAGAAGAATCCACTCATGGTAAAACTAAAAGAAAGTCAAATGCTTTTGGCATTCTTTCTGAACACTTCTCCATTTAAGAGGTTAACTCACAGTTGACCCGATAAATATCTTGCCTGTTTGGAGAACCCTCTCATTTAAACCTCATCATTTAAATTTCAGATGAAGGTTGAGTTAAACCTTCTTTTTGCTTTACGAATAAATGGTTTGCTGAGCAAATTAATAGTGTAAATGCAAACGTCTGGAAGAATTAAAGAGAACCAATGTTTCAACCCCCCCTCAAGCACTACAGATGTATACACTGACATAAAAAAGTAAGCTGATTAAACATCATTCTTACTCATTCAATGGATCCTCCAAGGAGTTTTGTGAAGTCATTTTGTTAGGCTAAACCTAATGACTATATGCAAATAAGTTTGGAACCAGCTTGTGGGGTCTGGCATACCCTACCTCTGCTTTAGATCACTTCGTGTATGCATATAATAAGCTTTAAGGCTCTAGCATTCCTTGACATTTTCATTATTTTATCAACTGTTTTCAAAGGGGTCTTTAAAAGAGTTCTCCTCCCTCTTTCCCCATATTTCATGGTATTATTTGAGTTAAGTGTGTTTTGAATATACTGCAGCTAAGCCTCTGGAGTCAAGTGGAAGGTTTTGAATGGCATGGTCTCCAGGGTCCAGACTTGTCTTCCCCCGCACAAACACCTACCTGTCTTTGCGGTCTGCTGCCTGATGGCCACCCCGCCATGAGCCCTTTCCTGGTGACCCAGGAGGACAGGGCTGCCCTTCCTTTGTGTTTGTTGCAGCCAGTGCACATTTCTCTCACAACACCAGTCACAGCACCCTGCCCACGTTCAGTGTACATGTCTGTCTCTGTATATGTCTGCTGGTCCCAAGATTTTAACAATTTCAATGACACAAGTTTTATCTGAGAACAGTTTCATTGTATAAAAAGAGAGCGAGACAGACAGAAAACAAATTTCTTCTTTGCCTCTCCTATTCTAGTACCCTTCATGTCTATGCAGATTCTTTAAAAAAATTTTTAAAATTGGGAGCAGCAGTTAGCGTAATGGCTATGTCGCTGGACTCCCACGTAGTCGACCACAGTTTACGTCCAGGACCCTGTGGCTTAAAACTCACACCAGGCGCGTGTACGTGCGTTCCCAGGATCCCGAGAGAATGGAGGAGAAGGGATTGCAGTGTGGCCATCCCCACTGTGTGTCGGGGGGTGATTTCTCGCTTTCTGTCTCTCTGTCTGTCTGGCAAGCGCATGCGCCCTATAGCAAAAACCTCTCCAAAAAAAAAAATTTTTTTTTAATTGTGGTCACAAACATATGACATTCAATTTACAGTCTTAACTACTTTTAAGTGATTATTTTTATGTTACCACAGGGTGTATGTGGTTGCCAAAGAGAGATAGAGAGAGGGAGAGGGAGAAAGCACTCCTCAATAGGGTGTGGTCGCATTGCAATCCCTTCTCTTCCATTTCTTCATCCTGCTGAGGTTTCGAGCATACAAGTACATGTGCCTGGCATGTTTTTCAGGCTGCTGAGGCCAGGTTTCTAATTGCATGGTGAGCCATGTGAGATCTGGCTTCCTTAACCACCTGGCCACAGGGCTGAAGCCTTAACCATTTTTTTAGTTCGGCAGTGTTAAGTATATTCATGTTATTAGGCAACAGATTTCTAAATATTTTTTTCTCTTTCAAAACGGAAACTCTGTGTCCATTAAACACCAATTCCCTTTCTTCCCTTCTACCCAGCCCTTGGTGTGACCTTTCTACTTTTTGTCTTACAATTTTTTTCTGTTTCTATAAATTTGACAATTTCAAATACCTCAGATAATTTCAATCACTATTTATTTGTCCTCCTGCAACTGGCCTATTTCTCTTTGCATAATGTACTCCAGGTTCACCCATGTTGTCAAAAATGGCAGAATTTCCTTCTTTTTATGGCTGAATAATATTCCATTGTATGCATATACCACATTGTTCAAATCCGTTTTTCTGTAACAGACATTTGGATTGCTCCCACCACTTGGCTATTGTGACTAGTGCTGTATGAACATGGGTGTACAGATATCCTCTTTTAAATTCTTTTGGATATCTACCCCTAGTGGGATTGCTAGTTCCTATATTAAATCTATATCTAATTTTTTGACGAACCTCTATGCAGTTTCCCATAGCAACTTCACCGTTTTACATTCTCACCAGTAGTATGTAAAGGTTCCAATTTCTCCACATTCTTGCCAACAATTGTTCCTTTTTGTTATTTTGATAACAGATTTCTTGTTTTATTTTATTTTTTGCTATATGGCAAATGTGCTTGCTATAGAGAGACAGAGAGAAAGAAAGTGAGAAGTCACCCCCTAGTGGGGAATGGCCATACCACAATTCCTTCTCCTCTTG
Source organism: Tupaia belangeri chinensis (assembly GCF_000334495.1). Classification (NCBI taxonomy): domain Eukaryota; kingdom Metazoa; phylum Chordata; class Mammalia; order Scandentia; family Tupaiidae; genus Tupaia; species Tupaia belangeri. The sequence goes on along the minus strand of NW_006209405.1, from coordinate 600,079 downwards.
AGATTTTAGGCACACACGCACTTGCACCCAGTGTGATTTTCAAGTTGCCAAGTCCGGGATTTGAACCATGGAGTCAGCTATGTGGGATTCAGCCACCTTACCCTCCACACCACCTGCTGGCTCCAACAATGACTCTCTTAATAGTTGTGTGGGTGCTATCTCATTTTGGTTTTGATTTGTATTTTTCTTTTTTTGGAGAGATTTTCGCTATAGGGCGCGTGTGCTTCGCACACGCGCCCGGCGTGAGTTTTAAGCCACCGGGTCCGGGACGTGAACCGCGGTCCACTACGTGGGAGTCCAGCGACATAGCTATTACGCTAACTGCTGGTTCCCTTGATTTGTATTTTTCTGATGATTAGTGATTCTGAGCATCTCGTTATATTCTTGTTGAACATTTGTATGTCTTCCCTTGCCCATTTTGAAATTGGGGACTTATTGTTTTGCTATTGAGTTCTATGAACTCCTTATATATTGGTAACACCTTATCAGATACATAGCTGACAAATATGAAGGGACTTCAAAAATTTTGGGGAAATAAAGTATGAGTTTATTTTGCTGCAAAAAATTGAAATCTATGCATAGTTTTTTTTGATAATGCACATTTTCCTAAACTTTTTTTTTCTTTTTTTCTTTATTTTATTTTTTTTGTATATACTTTCAATCATATTGTTTGGCTTACAATGAGACCATTTCGATATGTGCACATTTCTCCCCAGACGCGTTGATCAAAATATCTTCAGCAGATAACACCACACCTCCCCATCCCGTCAAGACCCCTCATATTATTTCCCCATAGTGTAGGTTGCTTTTTCACATGGTTAACTGTTTCCTTTCTTGTGCAGAAGCTTTTTAGCATCATGTAGCTCTGTGTGTCTATTTTACTTTTGTTGCCTCAGCTATAAAAGAAATACAACTAATTTTCACATGTTGAATTTTGAATTCTGCAATTTTGCAAAATCATTCATCAGGTTTTTTTAATAAGTATTTTATTTAACTTTATTTATTTATTTCTTTATTTATCTATTAATTTTAATTTGACCAGAGAGGAACAGAGTGTGTGTGAGAGAGAGAGAGGGAAAGTGAGAAAGGAAGCTGCCAGGTCTGGGATTTGAACCGCAGTTGGCCATATGGGAGTCCAGCGCTCTTATCTACCACACCACCTGCTGGCCCCTCATTCATCAATTTTAACAACTTATTTAAAGTAATCTTTAGGGTTTTCTATTTATAAAATCATGTCACTGCAAACACAAATACTTCAACTTATTTTTTTCCAATTTTGAGTTCTTTTATTTAATTTCTTGTGTAATCGCTCTGGCTAGAGGTTCCCATATCATAATGAATAGAAGTAGCAAAAATGGGCATACTTGTCTTGTTCCTGATCTTAGAAAGAAAGTTTTCAGTTTTTCACTATTGAGTATGATGTTAGTTTATGGGATTTTCATATATTCCCTTTCATGGTGAAGCAGGTTCCTTCTACTGCTAGTTTGTTGAGTGCTTTTATCATGTAAGAGTGTGGAATTTTGTCAAATGATTTTTCTGTATCAATTGAGATGATCATGTGGTTTTTGTTCTTCATTTTGTTTATATGATATATAATACTGATTGATTTTTATATACTAGACCATCCTTGCATTCCAGTTATAAATCCGACTTGGTCATGGTGTATAATCCTTTCAATGTGCTGTTGAATTCATTTTGTTGTTATTGAGTCATTGGAAAAGTTATGATAAATTTTTGCATAGAAAAACAGAAAACGTCATGACTTTTCTGACAACACAATATTTTAGCGACCTTTTTTTTTCATCATTATTTATCAAGGATATTGATCTCTACTTTTCTTTTCCTATTGTGTCTTTATATTATAGTAATACTGACTTCGTAAAGTGAGTTTGTAAGAATTCCCTCATCTTTATTCAGATATTTTTTATACAATTTACATATATATGTACAGAACTCTATAGATTTTCTTGCTTGTTTTAGATTTTTGCCATAGGATGTGTGTGAACTCACCAGAGACAGAGAGAGAGGGAAAGTGGGAAATCACCCCACCTAGGATGATAGTCATGCCACAGCCACAATCCCTTCTACTCCATTCCTCTCTCAGCATTTTGGGGATGCACACACATGCACCCAACATGTTTTTCAGGCCTCTAGGTCCAAGACTTGAACTGTACAGTCAGCCATGTGGGATACAGTGCCTTAATGACCACACAACCAGCTGGCCCAAAGAAATCTTTTTTTTTTTTTTTTTAAAGGGAATCTGCTGATAAAATCCCAAGCAGTATGGTTGGGCCTGTCACCCTGATCTCAAAACTTAAGCTGTGCTGAAGGGTAACCAAGTTACTAGCAAGTTATTTATTACGTTTATTCTTAAAACACTTTATTTACTTGAGTTTTCCACAAACTTGTTTACATTTAGAAAAACCACCTTTATGAAAACCCTATTAGGAGGCAATAATCTTTGAAGGTCACCCTGGAGACTAACAACTGGAAAAGATGGGGCAGCGAAAGATCAATCTTGCTGATGGGGAAGAAAAGAGGAGTGGAAAAATCCAGAATTTACCACCAGGTCCTATCAGGCAAGTCTCACAAGAACTGTTGTAAGGGCTGAGAGGAGGAGTGTGACACCAAAAGGCACAGCCCAGTATACCAGAAATCTATAGTTTTGTTTAGGATATTTATTAAAAGCCTAAATGCTATTAAAGCAGGCAGATTTTCTGCTTTTGTCATGTGACAATCTGACTTGAAAAATGTTCCATGATAGCAAATGTTGAGTTCTCTCTGTTCTTTTAAGCTGCTGCAGTCTTCAATCAATACTTCCTATCTTCTCTATTTCAGACACTGTGCTAACTTCTAACTGTTAGAGGGAAATATGTAGGCTATGAGTTATAGCAATAAACAAGACAAGGAAGGTCACTGCTCTTAGGGGACTCACATTCTAGTTAGAAGAGAGAGACTGTAACTTGCTCCATAAGATAATTTCTGATTATGGTAAACACTATGAAGGGAATAAACGGGTCACATGATGGCAGGGCCTGGAGGTTGATGGGTTCTTTAGGTGGTCAGGGAAAGCTCCTCTGAAGTGATGGTATAGTATCTGAAATGAGTCATAAAGGAGCTATTCATGTGACATGTAGATGTTGAATGAAGGAACAAATCAATAAGTCAATAAAATATTGACTGAATGAATAAATATAAATAAGTTGATTCCTGGTATGAACATACATTTATGATTCCATAATAAATGTACGTAGCTCTATATAGTTATATAGTTATATCTGTTTATGGGGGTTAAACCATCTGACAAGGATAGGTTATGAGGTGGGTAAGATTAGCTATCCCAAGGTTAGATACGTACCGTAACTCAAGAATGGGCCTACTCGAGTCAACTTTGAAGACCAGGATTTTTGCTCTTGGTTAACTTGATACTTTGCTCACAACCAGATGCCCTTCTCCCAAAGGGAACATTTGAGAAGGTAGGTTCCATGAGCTTAGAGTGACTAAAATCATCTGCTCCTCACCACCTGGCATAGGCATTTATAGAACATAAACATGCTGGGAAGTTTGAATTGAGAAGGAGAGTTGAGTTGAAGGGTATAGGAAAAAGTGAATAGTAAGTGGAGTGACATCAGATCTCTTAGAACAGGGTCACTGCTTGAAATCATGTTGGGAGCTTCCTCTCTCTATCTTAGGCTGATGAAGGTTGAGAAGGCCTCTATCAAGCTTCCATCTCATCCCTTACTGAGAGGGAGACACATAGGAAAGCGTGTATGTGTTTGTGTGTATGAGGGGGGTTATGGGAGAAGTAGTAGAGACAGAGCCACTATCCTTAGTGTCACCATTGCCCTTTTGGTGGTCAATGAAGATAGGGGTGGCTATGGGGTTTCGATGGAGCCAGAAGAATATCCTGTGGCTTTGATCCCAGAAGGGCGACAGCAACAGCTTTTGGGCAGAGATGAGACATCTTACTTGTTAAGGTCTTGTATAGGCAAGTCACAGTGCCCATGAGGATTTACTGGGGTATTTATGAGTCATTAACCTGACAGGGAGTTCCGATTTTTTTCTTTTGATCCTAAGGGGAAGTTATATGTCCATGGATGTGTGTGTTTACAAACACATGCACACACACACACACATACAACACCTGAAAGTACATCGCATGACTCTGACCCCTTGGACACATCCATAATCAGGTATGGACTAAAATTGCTTAACCTTGAATTATAGTGCCATTAAATAAGCTGGATTGAGAGTTAGGATCCTTGGGTCTTAGTCTGTAATATTTCAGATGCTTTCCAACCTCCCTGGGCTACAGTTTCCTCATTAAAATGACGAGGCTGGCCTAGATCATCTCCCAGAAGAATATCCTGTGGCTTTGATCCCAGAAGGGCGACAGCAACAGCTTTTGGGCAGAGATGAGACATCTTACTTGTTAAGGTCTTGTATAGGCAAGTCACAGTGCCCATGAGGATTTACTGGGGTATTTATGAGTCATTAACCTGACAGGGAGTTCCGATTTTTTTCTTTTGATCCTAAGGGGAAGTTATATGTCCATGGATGTGTGTGTTTACAAACACATGCACACACACACACACATACAACACCTGAAAGTACATCGCATGACTCTGACCCCTTGGACACATCCATAATCAGGTATGGACTAAAATTGCTTAACCTTGAATTATAGTGCCATTAAATAAGCTGGATTGAGAGTTAGGATCCTTGGGTCTTAGTCTGTAATATTTCAGATGCTTTCCAACCTCCCTGGGCTACAGTTTCCTCATTAAAATGACGAGGCTGGCCTAGATCATCTCAAATGCCCCTTTCACTGTGAGAGTCAATTGTATGACTTTTGCAAATGTAGATATTCCTCTAGGACTCATGACAATCTGTGCAAATCACAGAGGTCAAGTAGGCCCTTACCTCTTTGGTTTAGAGGAAGAAAGATGGCATTGTTTACAAGGTTCAGAAGTTATTGGGTTTATCAAATATGCAATGAGAAGGGAAATTTGAAACACAGTATTAAATATGAAGGAACAAGAAGAAAAGATCAAAGCTTCAGATCTTTCTCCCCCAGTTGCAAAGTGCAGCTCTCAGGGCCTTCCCTTACTCCTGCTAGCTGGAGGCAGGGACTGAATGGGGCTGCTGAATGCGGGCTGTGGAACTGGGCCCTGTTCAGTGGCTCTTCCCTACCCTTCAGTTTTACTAGCTCAGTCAGCCGGGTCCTTGGACCTAAGCGAGCCTCTTCATCTAATTGTTCGCTGTCCTTTGTCCCTGAATTTAGAGGACCAGTGTTCATTCTGAGAAAAATCCCACAAAATAGGTCAGTGACGCTGGTGGTCAACGTTTGGAATATTTCAAGTTTTTCTATTTTGTATTCATGTGTTCCCAATGGTGTGAAAATCTACTTTCAACAAATTTTCCCTTGAATGTTGTCTAGTAATAAGAGATGGCTGTAATTCAATCTATTTTGCTCCCCTCCAGATGAATCTAAAGCAACATTAGATGAAACCATTTTGTCAATGTAATGGAGCAGAGAAACCAAAGGGATTTATATCCTCTACCCTGGCCACTAAAGTTAAGAGCAGAGAGAAGTTTAGGAAATAGTTTTTAGAGATTTTTAATCATCACAATAGGGTTTTTTTTCTTTTGAGTAAAATATAGCAGTTTAGAATGTTTTGCTTCTTATTTTGATGTCACTTAGTCCAGAATAAGCAGTCAATGATGGGGGCCCTCAACATGACCCTCATTCCACATAGGCAGTGGAGCCTACGCCATGAAATTGAGAAACAGATACCCCGAACCCTGAGCTCTGAAGCTGTAAGACTTGCTCCTGTCAAAGTGGGAGGTCCAGACCCTCCAGATGACACTATGACTCACAAGATTGGGTCCTCCTGAAGCCACCTGTACCACCAGAGCAAGCTCTCTTTAGGGTTGGCTCTCATCTCTGGAATGTGGTGGCCATGGGAAAAGTGAGGCCAAGGGGTAAGAAGTAAATATTCCCTAGAAGCAGCTATAAGGGACAGGGCCCCTAATACACCTGATCTGAGTGGCTGCCGAAAACCCATGAATCAGAAAGTGCTTGTAGAGCTGCCAGGTGAAAGAAAGCAAAATGTAAATCAGTGCCTGGAAGTGTATCTGAATGGAATGAGAGAAAAGAAGGAAAGAAAGAAAGAGATTCAGGAGAAGAAAAAGAGAATGAGACAGAAGACAGTGATGATGTGCTCAAAGAAATTGGAATATTAAAAGTATAATCATACTCATTTACCTTTTTCCTTAGATTACGCTAGGGGGACTTGAGCGGAGGGTGTGACTCGAAGGCCTGGGGAGGCCTAGCAGATACTTTCCAGCTTCCGCATCATGCTTGCACCTGCCTTGACCCCAAGGCTTTGGCTGGAAGATTTTTTCGGTTCTGACCTCTTGCTCTGGTGTCTTGCATGCCCTTCTCTGTCTCCCTCCACTCTGGCTCTGTCTTCCATTCTTCTTATTTTCTCTTTTTTTATCTTTTTCCACAGTTTGCATAACATTACATTCCCCCCCCCCAGGTAGTTGGAAGTCCCCCCTGTTTGTAACAACAACAAAATTGCCAGAGGATGTGTGCACTCACAAAAGAGAGAGAGGGAGAGAAAGTACCTTCCATGAAAAATGGACACACAGCTGTCTTTTCTCCTCTCTCTCTCCCTCTTCTTGGAATCTTGGGCATGCACAAACATCCATGGCCAGAATGGTTTTTAAGCCACTGGACTCTAAGCATGGTCACCCATGCAAGAATCAGCTGCCTTAACCGCCAGGCTATAGAGCCAGCCCAAGTCCCCCGTTTTTAGTGCCTGTAACATAACTGAGGACCAGAGAGAACGTGAGAGCTCCTTGTTATGGTGATAGAATTCCAATTGAGGATATTGAGTGTGTAGTGTGGTC
>NW_006209405.1:586862-593148 GCF_000334495.1 Tupaia belangeri chinensis | reverse complement strand
CTGCAAAATGGACAAGCAATCTCAAGCCTGTGGAGTTTGTCAAATATAGCTCTCAACTCTTGATAATATCCTCTGGGGCCTTGCATGGAGACACTTCTGAAGACTGACTCCAGGTCTCACCACATATGGGCTCCAATAAGGTCATGCTAATGGTATTTTGCCTGTTGCAGTAAGATTTGTAAATTGTCCAGAGCCTCACACACAGAAACAGCAACAACAAAATGAAGAAAGCTGGTGCCTAAGCACTGTGCAAATGGAGTGAGATCCCACATGGTTGACTGTGGTTGGAGTCCCAGCCCTGATGGCTGGAAAAAACATGCAAATATGTATGCATGCGTGCCCAGAATCCTAACAGGATGGGGAAAGGGAGAAGCATTGCAGCGTAACTGTACCCCTTTGGGGGGGAGGGGGGTGGTGCTCTCTCTCTCTCTCTCCCTGGCAAGCAAACGCTTCCTCTGGCAATAAAAAAGTTAAACATTTTATGTTAACCATAAATGTGTGGATCAATTCTTCATGCTACCAGCTGCCTTCCCAAGCTCTGACCCAGTTAGCAACCTACTGCCCTTCTGGCGCTGTCAGAAATGGAAACAGTAAGTGCATAAGTTTGCTGAAGGGTGGCAGAAACAGAAACAGGACTGTGCCTTATGAGACTTTGGCCCTAATAAGATGGTGAGCGTATTTTCTAATTACCCCCGCCTCACCCTCAAAACAACAAAAAGCCAGGACCCGTGATGTGACCAGCCAAGTGTGCTTACAGGAATGACAAGGAAAACTATTTGAAATCGGGACTGTTGTATATAATGCAGGGCATGTGCTTGCCAGAATTATGACAACCACTATTTTCTGTAAACCCAGAGAAAGGCCCCTGTGGGATTGCCAAGGTCCCGTGGGAAACCTGGACTTAGTTCCTATAGCTCTGGTCCTCCCCCCCAACCCTGCCCCATAAGTCCTCCACATTGTAAATTGTCCAGAGCCTCACACACAGAAACAGCAACAACAAAATGAAGAAAGCTGGTGCCTAAGCACTGTGCAAATGGAGTGAGATCCCACATGGTTGACTGTGGTTGGAGTCCCAGCCCTGATGGCTGGAAAAAACATGCAAATATGTATGCATGCGTGCCCAGAATCCTAACAGGATGGGGAAAGGGAGAAGCATTGCAGCGTAACTGTACCCCTTTGGGGGGGAGGGGGGTGGTGCTCTCTCTCTCTCTCTCCCTGGCAAGCAAACGCTTCCTCTGGCAATAAAAAAGTTAAACATTTTATGTTAACCATAAATGTGTGGATCAATTCTTCATGCTACCAGCTGCCTTCCCAAGCTCTGACCCAGTTAGCAACCTACTGCCCTTCTGGCGCTGTCAGAAATGACAACAGTAAGTGCATAAGTTTGCTGAAGGGTGGCAGAAACAGAAACAGGACTGTGCCTTATGAGACTTTGGCCCTAATAAGATGGTGAGCGTATTTTCTAATTACCCCCGCCTCACCCTCAAAACAACAAAAAGCCAGGACCCGTGATGTGACCAGCCAAGTGTGCTTACAGGAATGACAAGGAAAACTATTTGAAATCGGGACTGTTGTATATAATGCAGGGCATGTGCTTGCCAGAATTATGACAACCACTATTTTCTGTAAACCCAGAGAAAGGCCCCTGTGGGATTGCCAAGGTCCCGTGGGAAACCTGGACTTAGTTCCTATAGCTCTGGTCCTCCCCCCCACCCCTGCCCCATAAGTCCTCACTAGGCTTTTGGTAGTATTTAGAAGGCCTTAGTAATTACTGCAGGCAAGTGATGGAAGACAGATTTTGAAAAGAACAGCTTTGTTGTTACTAACATCCTGGGCATTGTTTGTTAGGGTTTGTTGTTTTTGGAGGCAGAGAGGATGGAAGAGGAATTTGATCTAGCCCTTGCAGCTAGAACTCTGTGAGCTGCAAGACCTGGATTCTGCTGCTGCACGGGCATCTGCCAGAGTGAAAATGGGCCCTTTCTTTCTTGGGCTTTCTCTGCTTGCTGCTTCTCTGTACATGCTGCAGTCACACAAAGGGACACAGAGATTCTGAATGGTTTGTGGAGCCCTTCTGGCTTTCATGCCCTGTATTTTAGATACTTTAAAAGACAAGGGGCTGGCAGGTGGAATGGTGGATGTGGCAGCTGGACTCCCACATGGCTGACCGCGATTTGAGTCCCAAACCTAGCAGCTTGCTTTCTCACTTTCCTTCTCTCTCTCTCATCAACTTCCAAAAAAAAAAAAAGTAAATAAATAAATAAAATAATGACAATGAACAAAATTAACTAAAATAATTCTTTATTAAAAAAAAAAAGACAAAAATAGAGGCTAGCAGGTGGTGTAATGGTTAAGGTGCTGAATTCCCACATGTCCGACAGAGGTTTGAGTCCTAGACCTGGTAGCTTGAAACTCATGCTGAAAGTGTGTGTATGCATGTCCAAAATCCCGAGAGGAGAAGGGATTGCAACATGGCCAGCCCCCGCCCAGGGGATTGATTTCTCACTTTCCTTCTCTCTGTCTCTTCAGCAAGTGTACACGCCCTATGACAAAAACCTTAAAAGAAAAAAAAATAAAGAGCAGTTTTGAACTTTCAGAGAGGCTCTTGTGAAACACTGCATTGTGGACAAGGGCTTCTCAGCACAACTGTGGGCTGGAATGTAGATTAAAGTTCTGGAAAGCTCCTTCCATCTCCCATGCTATAGAAGAAAATCCAGTGTTTTCTTCAAAGAGTTCAGTCATATGTGTTAGCATTTACTTGTGAAATTACAGAATATTGTTGCAAACTTTTCAGTCAAGTCGGGTGTTACCCAGAGTATGTCTGACTGAATTATTGCATGAACTGCACATATTCAAGGTGGGAGAATTCGCTAAAAATCTGGTATTTCTTCAGATAAACACTAGGTGGCATGGAGAACTTAATAAATAGAAAACACTAATATCACAAATTGGAAACTAGAGGATGACCCTCTCTCTTTTGTAGTGATTGTAAAACCTCCATGTTAAAGTTCAACAGAAAAACATCAGCAGTATGTCCAATGTTGCTTACTGAGGCGTTCCCAGAGAGAACTGGACAGGAGAAATTAGATCCCCCAATCTCCCCCTCCAGCCTTTTCTCAAGTATCGTTTTATAAACATGATGATAAATTCAAAAATATAATTGTTACCATGACCAGATTCCTTAATAGAAAACAGTCTATATCTGTCAGGGTGGACGTGTTTTTCATTTGAGAAATCCTGACAGAATTTCCCTCCTCCCTTTTTCCTTTATGAAATCAGCCAAGGGGGCAGAGGTTGGAGGAAACAAAGCAGACTCTGATCACTCTTTCTTGGATTAAAAGGCAGGATTTTCCTTCCCATTTCGACATTCCCAAAATGTTCACTTCCTTGTGTTCATGGCTAGGGAGAGGAGTGAGTATCTTTGCCGTCAATGCTGAGTATAAAAACCCAGGGAGCAGGTGTCCTAAGTATAGTTCTGTTACTAGATCACTCCTGAAATGCTTAAGAAACCCCGCAGAGAAAAGCAAAGCTCTATCATAGGGAGACATCCTCAGCTCACCAGGTATCCATGATTAGGGTAAGGCCTCTTTAAGGCCTTCTTGTGGCCTTCTGGTGGTTAAAAGTCCTAAATCACAAAAGGTCCCCAGCCCAGCAGTAAGGCCGTGGCCCTGCCCCTGCCAGGCAGGCAACAGGATAGTAAAGACAGAGGTAGAGTGTTGCCAGTTGCAAGATGAGCAGTGCCCTTCCAAGTGTGATTTCTAAGAATCAGAGTCAGGCAGAGACGTTAGGGCTCCACAGGCTTGGGCTACGTGAGGGAATGCTGTTTCCGTGTAGCTGAAACCTATGCTGGAATAGCTCGAAATCTCACGCCTAGTCAGAGGACCTGAAGCAAGTCACCAAGATACTCAGTTCCAGCCTCTATAGAGACAGTGACGGGTGCTGCTATGTGTGAGTTTATGGCTCAGCCCTAGCATTTATTGGCTGTGTGGCCTCTCTGATTCTCCCTGAGCCTCCGCTCTGTGTCTGCATCTGTGAAATGGGGATTTTTAAAAGACTTATTTTTTTCTTTAATTTTACTTATTCATTTATTTATTTTAATTTGACTAGAAAGAGACAGAGAGAGAGAGAGGGAAAGTGAGAAAGCAAGCCACCAGATCCGGGACTCGAACCATGGTTGGCCATGTGGGAGTGTCCAGTGCCTTAACCACCACGCCACCTGCTAGTCTCCTGAAATGGGCATTTTAACAGCCACTTCTCCAGGTTGTATGGAGGAGCTAATCACAGGGAAGGCACCTTGCAGACCAAATCATACCACAGTATCATTATTCCGAGCAGGGAGAGGAAGAGCCAGACTGTACTTCTCTTGTCCTCTAGACTTTTAGCCAAAGCAGCAAGAACAGGACATTCCAATTACTCAGGCTGATCCCAGCAGTGTGGATCTAATGGCCACCTTCTCACCTCATCTTCTCATATTTAGAAGGGTTCTCCTCACCTAATTTTTTCTGGATTTGTTTTTGATCCTTCATTGTTGTTCTCTCAAAAAGGAAATTCTTCACACAAGATCTCTTTCTTTCTTTTTTTTTAAGACAGATTTTTGCTATAGGGCATGTGCCAGAGAGACAGAAAGTGAGTAATCACCTCCCATGGGGGATGCCCATGCCACAATCCCTTCTCCTCCATTCTCCTCTCTGGATTTTGGGCATGCACGTACACGCGCCTGGTATGAGTTTTAAGCCACTGTGGTCGGCTACATGGGAGTCTAGCCATATAACTATTATGCCATCTGCTGGTCCCACTCAAGATCTCTTTCAATCCACTTTCTCTCACAGATTTGGAGTAGGGTTTTTTTTTTTTCCCTTCCCTATATGACACATGCACTTGTTGAAGAGAGTAAGAGAGAGAGAAGTCATCCCTCATTCCCACTCCCACCCCTACCCCGGGGAAGTATGGCCACAATCTCTTCTCCTTTTTCCTCTTGGGATTTTAGGCGCACACACACACACATACACATACACACACACACACACAGAGTGATTTTCAAGCCACCAGGTTCAGGACAATGAACCTCATAGTCAGCCATGTGGGATTTAGCACCTTGATCCCCACGTCATCTCCTGGCCTAGCTTTTTGTTAAAAAAAAAATGTTAATTTCCACAAAACAGAATGTAAAACACACACACACACACACACACACACACACACACACTTAAAATATATCAGGCATTTCAAACCGAGGGAATATTTTCTTTCTTGAGGTTTTTGGGCACAGGGTATTAAAAATCATTACAACCTGGTTACATTTTTGCTGAAATTTTGGGCATGGTTTTGTTTTTCACGTTTTCTCTCTCCCCCTGGAAATGAATAGTCTCCTGACACAATTTCAGCAAGGAAGACATCCATTTTATTAATATACTGTGTTCCTCAGAAGTGAGGAACTTGTTTAAAGATTAATCAGGAAAATCCATTTCTAGAAAAATTACCATGCTCTAAATGATCAGTTTTGCAAATATGGATTGTTTTTCCTGAGAGAAAATCTTCTTTTTTCCTCACAACTTTTTTTTTTTTAAAGAGAGAGATTTTTGCTATAGGGCGCATGTGCTCGCCAGAGAGACAGAAATTGAGAAATCACCCCCTAGTGGGGATGGCTACACCATAATCCCTTCTCCATTCTCCTCATGCATATATATGCTCCTAACATGAATTTAAAGCCGCCAGGTCCAGGACTCGTGGGAGTCAAGTGATGTAACCATTACACCATCTACTGGACCCATCCCCATAACATTCTATTACAAAATTTTTTTGAAAGTTTATTAATCCATTTCTCCTGTTATAGAGAGGAATACAGAGACAGAGAGACAGTTACGCCAGCAGTGTTCTTACACCACAGTCTACCCTCAGCCTCAGCTGGCCTGGATCATGAGCACACATCTGCACACCTGGTGTGCTCAGGGAGGTCCTGAGATGTGAACCCAGTACATTTCTCATGTGAGTTCAGTTCATTAAAAAACTGAACCCATTTCCCAGGTGGTTCAGTTCTGTACCACCACCTGGCCCTGAACATTTTTCAACATGCAGTAACTTAAAATATTTTTACCATGAACATCCATATACCTATCACTTAATTTTGCTACCAATGTTCGTGCTTGTTTTATAATATATCTATGGATCCATTCATCCCTCTACCTTCCACTACTCTATCTTAATTTTCTTGATGCACAAATGTGGATTAGGGCCTATAATTTGCTCACAATTATATCCATGTGTTGGAACTTTTGCAAAGCTTTCCCTC
>NW_006209405.1:581435-586843 GCF_000334495.1 Tupaia belangeri chinensis | reverse complement strand
AATCTAGGATCACCTAGAGGTGCCATTTTCCTTGGTGAACTGGTGTTGCCTCTCAAAGGATAAAGCATTGCTGTACTGATGGGCTGTTAGCTAGGGCTCAGTGACCTCAAGGCCATGCTGACCCAATTCTTTGCATTGCCTGTGGCTCAGGCTAAATGAAGAGGGTTCTGGGGCCCTGGTGGATTAGTGCTTAGTGTCCCTTTCTTTACATTGTCCTTAAAGTCAGATTAACCTTCAGTACTACCATCACTACTCTAGATTAGCCATGGGCCATCCACATCTTGCATACAAGGGGTCTTCAAAAAGTTCATGAAAGATTAGAGTCTGAGGAAGGACATTTGGAAAAAAAAATAGAGAGGCAAAACATTAATGGGACAAAGAAATGGGGTATTATCTGTTGAAGATACTTCTATAGTTTTATCAACTGGACTAGGGAGAAATGTTCACATGTTGAAATATTCAGTTTGTAAGCTAAATAATGTGATTGAATGTAAAAGAGAAAATAAAATAAAAAATGTAAAAACAAAACCAAAAGTTCATGAAAAATGCATACTATGAAAAAATTGTGCATGGACTTCAATAACATTTTGTTGCACTAAAATAAATTTGTACTTTAATTCCATTTTTTCATGAACTGTTTGAAGTCTGCTTATAAGAAAAATTCAGGCTTTTATTCTTTTCATTAGCCTGCAAGGGCAGCTAACAACCTATCCTGGGGCTTTAAGTGTCCTTCATCCTCCATTTTTGTTCTTTGATCCTGCTGCCTGGTAGCCCTGCTTGATCTTACCCCAAACAATGTTTAATGCCCCCTGTGACTATTCAGTCAGTGCTGCCCTTCCCCAAAGTGCATTAAGCTCTCAAAGTACTTCTCAATCAAAAATTCCATTCTTGGGCAGCCTGTGGTTGGTGGTTAAGGCAGCTGGATTCCACATGGCCCACTGTGTGATTTGAGTCCCAGACCTAGCAGCTTGAGAAACATGCCAGGTATGTGTACATACATGCCCCAAATCCTGAAAGGATAAATGAAGGGGAAGGGATTGTGGTGTGACCATTCCCCATGGGTGATGCTTTCTCATGTTTCTTCTCTCTCTCCAGTGGGTGCATATACACTCTAACAAATTTGTTTTTGAGAATTTTTTTTTCTATAGGGCTCGTGCACTCACCGGAAAGAGAGAAGAGAGAGAGACAGAGAGACAGGAAGTGATAAATCACCCCCCAGGGGAGATGGCCATGCCATAATCCCTTCTCTTTTTTTCCTCTCTCGGGATCTTGGGCACACACACACACACATGCCTGGCATGAGTTTCAAGCCATTGGGTCCAGGACTCTAACAGCTTGGCCATGTGGGATCCAGTGCCTTAACCAGTACACCACTTGCTGGTCCCCGCCAGCCCCCCCAGCAAATTAAAAAAAAACTTTTTTCTAAATCTCAAATACAAAGGTGTGACTGAAGTTTAACTAAAAACGTTTATAATAAGGTGTCAGTGGCTGATAGATCCTTTTCTTTTAGAGACTGACTGCATTTTAAAACAAAGAGGTTCTTATTAGTATTAATGGATCTTAAAATGGGATATGTGGGTTAGTATCATGAAGCCCATTCTGGTCACTCTTGTCTATGTCCGGAACTGTGCTCCCTCTGTCACCTTCACCTCTATGTACACAGAACAGGAATGTTTTATATCTGCCTCTCCAGAGAAGTTGCCAACTTCTGCTCTAGACCTCCAGCACAAACGGTATATACTTCTTTTGATTTCAGCTTATTTCCTGTGCCCCTGCCTTGCATAAATAACATCTTAAAGTGTCTTAGGTAGTTTCTGGAAAGTTTAGGAGTTTTCTAAACATGGGAAAGATGCACAGAACATCTGGGTGGTAGGCTTTTGGCAATGCTTCAAGGGTCCCATTGTCACTCACAGCTGGGTCCCATCTGTTGGGGTGGGCACTTGGAAGCTCCTAAAGTAACAAGTCTCTTTCTAAAATTGTTTTATCTCAAATGAGTTTTCGGGGTCACAGATCACCATATTGTGCCCCAATTTGCTGCCCAAACTTCCAAATTTTCACAGTATGCTAAATGCTTGTCCTTTAAAAAAATATTTCTGCATTAGAAAGTTTTATTTAGATTTCATTGACAACATAACCATAACATATGCTACAAAACCAAAGTAATCATAACAATCTCTTGCACTTCTTGTAAGATATGGTTTCCAAAGTACTCTTAGGTATATTACATTATTTTAAAATATTATTTATTACTTTCATGATAGAGAGAGAGAAAGAAAGACAGACAAGTACCCTCAATAGGGTCTCCTGCCTCCATTCTTCCTGCAGCCTTCCCAGCCAACCAGCATCACAGGAAAGTGTGTCCCCAGCATGTGCAGGTCAACCCAGGAATTAAACCGTATTCTTCCATATGGCTTCCAGCATTGCAAAGCATTGCACTATGGCTGCACCACTTTGACTGGACTTATATTTTATCTTATTTGATACTCACAGCAGTGGTGAGTAATAGGCAGGGCAGATGTATAGACACCCACTTTGGAGATGAGAAAATGAAGGCACAGAGAATTAAAATGACCTGCTCAATTTGGGTCAACCAGTTAAATAGGACCAGAACTTAATTTTAGAGCTTTGAACTCCTAAATTATGGGACCACAATAATTGAGTTGGTAAGACAATGAGAGCATTGCTTATATTAATATGAAATGGAAAGATTTGGGTTGGGAGCAGTCCGTATACAGTACTCAAGACTGAGTTTTGACTGGTGGCACTTCTGTTCTTCCTCAAGAACGGAGTTTAATAATGATTTAAACTTGGTAGAAGGCTCTGCAGCTAATAATTACTACAGAAACAGAGAGCGTGTTGAGCTCCAGAGCCAAAGTGTTATATGAGATCTGGGTGGAATCTTTGTTCTATCCATTCCCACAAAACAGGATTAATCATATTCCAGCAGATGACTCACTAGTGCACATCTGAAGACAGCAAGGATTAATAGCAGTCCAAGTCACTTGGCCAAAGTAATTTTCAACTTGGGTCACCTTGTGGATATCTCAGATCAATCCCTCCACCCTTCTTAACAGTCCCAGGGTGCACATTCTTTCTGTCTTCCCTTCTATGAGTAAGTGCCAACTCTGATCAGCAACAGAAATTGAATGCTAAAAGCAAACCTTGGAAATTCCAATTCCCATGCTTCTTTGAAGACTCTGTTGTATCTTACCTTCCCAAGAGCCTCTTACCTCCACCCAAGCCAAACATTACAGACAGGGCCTAGTGTAACACTATTTGCTTTGTGGTTTCAAAGACAGCTTTAAAACCAAACCCAATTTCTTATTGATGACCTTTGAACCATTCAGCACTGTCAGGGAGTTGAAGTGGAATAAATGTAAGTATTATTACTTATCGTCAGGCTGAATCTACTTGTCATCAAAATAATTTGTGAAAAAAAAAAAAAAAGCAAAACACAAAAGCAACCAAAGCAGCTTTTTGGGAACTAGTTTGTATCCAAAGATGCAGCCCAATTTTAGCATGTATATAGTCTGTCAAATATGATGTTCAAAAGAAAGTTACTCTTGGGACCAGCAGTTAGCATAATGGCTATGTCGCTGGACTCCCACCTAGTCGACTGTGGTTCGAGTCCCAGACCCAGTGGCTTAAACTCACGCCAGGCATGTGTGCGTGCGTGCCCAAGATCCCGAGAGGAGAATGGAGGAGAATGGATTGCGGCATGGCCATCCCCCCTGCAGGGTGATTTCTCGCTTTCTGTCTCTCTGTCTCTCTGGCAAGAGGGCGCACACACCCTATAGCAAAAAAGATCTCAAAAATAAAAAAAGAAAGTTAACTCTTTTTTGTTTTTAAAGAATTATTTATTTAATTTTATTTATTCATTCATTTATTTTAATTTGACCAGAGAGAGAGATAGAGAAGGAAATGGAGAAAGCAAGACACCTGGTCCAGGACTGGGACCGTGGTCAGCCACATGGGAGTGAGTGTCCAGTGCCTTAATCACCATGCCACCTGCTGGCCCCAAAAGTTATTCTTTAGGGCTGGGTCAGACACTAGTGACAGACCCAACTACAGAAGAAGACTATTTGTTAAACAGCTGGAGTTATCAAAGCTATTCAGAAGAGATTTACACACATGCTCAACTTTGAAACCCAGCTTGAAACCCAGCTTCTGCCACTTGGCTTCAGTATCTTCTTTGATGCTGAAAAGTCATGTGATTGGAGATGAACTCTGTCTCAGCATTCAGTGGCTACCATCAAGTCAACCTGTGATCCAAATCATTCAGATATCATGCAAGAAGCTAGTTATGGAAAACTTAATTTTTTTCATCAAAAATAGCTCTACCTCATTTGGACAGAAATGGAAAATGACATTTCAAACTTTAATCCCTTAATATGTAGTCTGGTTCTTTCCAAAGTTTGCAAGGTTTCCAAGTTCTGGAATTCATAACTAACCATATGGAAACAGAGCCTTCTGCATATCTTGGCTTCCCAAATATTGTCAGAGTATGAATGACTCTCACTGATACTGTGCAGGGACATGCATGCAGACAATCCTTCTTCAACCACACTCCTTGCCAGAGCAAACTCTTTCCTCTCCTAAATCTAGTCTTCATACTATGTCAACTCCACTCAGTGTTAAATTTCTTTTGTTTTTGTTTTTCTTTCTTTCTTATTTATTTATTTATTTTGAGAGATTTCTTGCTATACGATGCATGTGCTGGCTGGAGAGACAGAGAAAGTGAGAAATCACTCCCTAGGAGGGATGGCCACGTAGTAATCGCTTCTCCTTCATTCTCCTCTCAGGATTTCAGCACGCACACATGTGCCCAGTGTGTTTCAAGCCACCAGGTCTGGGACTCGAGTGGCAGGCAGCCACATGTGTTTTGTGGCAGCCAGCCACATGGGAGTCCAGCACCTTAACCACTATACCACCTGCTGGCCACTAGTGTTAAATTTCTGCCACCAAGCATTTGCCCCTGCTGCTCCTCTCTGCTCCCTGCCCTCCCACCCCCATCACCAACTCTGATTTAAGATCCACCTCTGATTCTGTGTTCTCATGAAGCTTTATGTGACTACTCCAGTCAGTAGAGATCTCTCCAATTTCTCATAGCTCATGGGACTTATTATTTCTTTTACAAGTTGAGATTCCTTGCTGGTCTTGCTGTCCCCACCCACTCTGCTCCAATTTATTCTCTAATCACATTATAATTGCCCACAGCTCAACTCCCAAACTAGCCCCTCAGAGAATGAGACTGTGCTTGAAAGTCAGACAGATGTATCTTCAACTCAGAGCTCTGTTCCCCCACTTTCTAGCTGTGAGAATGATTTAAATACCTCTCTGAGCTGCCCTCAGATTTTTCATATGGGACCAGCAGTTAGCGTAATGGCTATGTTGCTGGACTCCCACGT
>NW_006209405.1:572299-580433 GCF_000334495.1 Tupaia belangeri chinensis | reverse complement strand
AGCAGTTAGCGTAATGGCTATGTTGCTGGACTCCCACGTAGTCGACCACAGTTCAAGTCCTGGACCCGGCGGCGGCTTAAACTCACACCGGGCGTGTGTGCATGCGTGCCCAAGATCCTGAGAGGAGAACAGAGAAGGGATTGCAGCGTGGCCATCCCCCCTGGGGGGTGATATCTTGCTTTCTGTCTCCCTGTCTCTCTCTTTCTCATGAGCACATGTGCCCTATAGCAAAAACCTCTCCAAAAAAAAAAAAAAGCATCATGACTTTTTTGATGACCGAATATTTATTGATATGGAAATATGTTCACAATTAAGCCAAAAAAGCAGTTTCTTAAATAAGATAGTTGAGATCTGTATGTACTTGCATGTGCATGTACGCATGTGTGTACATAAAATATCTACATCAATGTCTATGTGTATATCTATTTAGTTTAATGGGGAATAGAACTCAAAATGTTAACAATAGTTAGCATTATAACAAAATGTTAACAGTGGTTATCTCTGACTAATGGGATTGTAGACAGCTTTAATTTTCTTTTTCCTTATCTGTATTAAATTTTCTATTATGAACATGTATAAATATGTGTAAATAAAGTATAAGAAATTATTTAAATGTACATATATAAAATGAAAGCATGAATAGAGATAAAAAGCTGGGAGGTAGAGAAAATACAATAACAGAAACAAAAACAAAACATTTTAGGATCATTCTATTATGGGTGTTTTCTCAGCTCCCAAATTTGCTGTTCTGTAATTATTTCAACTTGTTTACAATCAAATTTTCAGTTTATAGAAATCATTTTCTAAGACATTCCTATGGTTTTATGCTGGTCTAATTACATTTTGGTAAATAGATTATAGGCAATATTCTGAAAAAGGAATGTTCTTCAGTGCCTAGTATGACCTAATACGTGGAATAGACTTGACTACATCTGTTAACTTCTGCTTCTTTCTGGTGGACCTCAGCGATTTTGACTCTGCGACTCAGTGTCATGTGGATCCTGCCTAAAGTTTCCGAGTTCTTCCATAGCTCCGGGAACTGAGCTCTCTTGTCCTGTTGGCCAGGGAGGGGGATTTAATCCTCTGCTGTGTGCATCTGCCAGTTTGGGTTGCCCTGTACGGCTTGAAGCACAGTGCCTGCCAGGGTTGTGGGTATCCCTGGGCAGCAGACTGTCTTTTCTCCCCATCTACTCTCTCAGCAATACTCCTATCCTAGGCAGTGCCTATCCCTTTGTGTCACCTTGTCATGGTAGCCAGGTCAGGACTGGATATGGAGCTCTGACTATAAACCCATAATGACCACACAGTTTGGATTTAAAACAGAGGTAGAGAAGTGAGTGGGGTCAAGGCCAGGGAATACAAGGTAGGGTTGGAGAGATCTTCCTTTCCCTGTTGGCTTTAGGAAGAGCTGAGCATATGCTTACAGCCGTCATCTGGTTTAAACTCAGATTGCCTTGCAGTTAACAACAGGAACAGAAAATATTTATTGGGTGCTTCCTAA
The DNA here is from genome assembly GCF_000334495.1 of Tupaia belangeri chinensis. Lineage (NCBI taxonomy): Eukaryota > Metazoa > Chordata > Mammalia > Scandentia > Tupaiidae > Tupaia > Tupaia belangeri. The sequence continues at coordinate 578,932 of NW_006209405.1, read as the reverse complement.
GTGTCACACACTTATCTACACCATGGAGACACATCAGTGGACAAAACAGACAGAGCTCCCTTCCCTCATGGACTTCATGTGTTATTGTGGAGACTCCAAAACCTGATGATGCCTTTCCAATTCTGATTAAAAAAAAATAATAAAAAAAAAAGGCAGAGAAACCCTGGACTAAGAACCAACTGAACACATTTGTCATTTCTCAGTGATATGGCAACTCACTGGCCTTTGTTTTATTCAGAGTGTGTTTTTGCCAGGAAATAAGTGGTTTCTTTCTGAACACTTGCTTTGACCTCCTCTGCATGATCTGTAATGATCCTTTGTCCTTTTGTAAAATAGCTCCAGAGGCCAGACTCAGATTTTGGGAGAAGACAAGCATAGAGGGTATACAAACTTCCTAGCTTTCATGATGAGGTAGATAAAAGTGTAGTCTGTCTTACTACATGTAGATACAACATAGGAAGTGTAATTTTCCAATAATAGTAAAGGCGAACACCATAGAAGAATATGTACTTCCTACTAAAGAAGAACTCTTACATAAAACGTAACTATGTTACAACATGATCCATACACAATGTTCTGCTTATATTTTTATCTTAGTTTTAAAATTGCTAAAGAGTAGGACTTTTCAGCAAACACTTAACTAAGATGTTCCATGTTTAGCAAACGTCTCTCCCAGATTGGCTTAGACAAACAGATGGGCCAAAGGTACAGGCTTATCTGATTTTCAGTTTTCTTTGATGAAGGGTAGTGTGTGTGTGTGTGTGTGTGTGTGTGTGTGTGAGAGAGAGAGAGAGAGAGAGAGAGAGAGAGAGAGAGGAGGGAGAGAGAGAGAGAGTTTTCATCAAAGGATATAGAGAGTTGTTTCATTCAGAGAACTTGGCCTGAAGCTTATGACAAGATTTAACAAATCCCTTGGCACTGGAATCCAAGCTCTGATTTTTATTAAACGTTGGAGCTCCACAGTCCTCCCTGAGCTGAGGTCAGAGCTGGTAGAGCGCTGCCCTGCTGCATGCCCTGATAACCACAGCCTCTTGGTATATCATCTTAATGGCCAGTGGAACCTCCTCCTTCTCTTCCCCACCGTGACTGTCATTGCTTCAGAAATGCCCCAAAATGGCACTAAATGATGTGCAAACACACCAGATGGATTGCTAATCTTTTTTCGAAGCTTCCTTAATGGTGCATTCATAGCCCCTTGGAGCAAACTCAATTTCTCTCTGTGCACTCTATTTCCACTTTTACAATTTTAGAAGAAATCATTTTGGCAAACGTATTTTGTGACTTGGATGAGAGGTAATTTATACAATTGCTTACCTACTACAACAAGCAGCAACTCCAGTCACAGGAAGATGAATGGCTATTCATCAATCACAGCTGAGACACATAAATGGATCTGAAGACTTTCATGTGGCTGAAGTCATGAACTTGGGGGCTACTTCAGGCAAATCTTGTTCCTTTAGGGGAGGGCAGTGGGTAGGAAAACAAAAGTTAACTCTTTAAGTCTTCACCTTTACATTTGATCATCAGATCTTAAAGAGCCTCAAATGAGTTCAAGAAAGGGATAAAACCTGAATGGTTCAAATACCAATTTGTGGTCCAGCCCCATGGCCCAGTGGCAAAGGAAACTGAATTCCATATGGCCAACTGCTTGGTTGAGTCTCAGCCTCATCAACTGAGCATGTGTATGCATGCCCCAAGTCCCAAAAGGATGGAAAAATGGAGGAGAAGGAATTACAGAGTGACCAAAAAGGTGCTTTTCCCCTCTTCCACTCACTCTGTCTCTCTCTGGTAAGTGCATGGGGCCTGTGGCAACAAAAATAACAACAAATGCCACTTTGCTAACAGTGAACACAGCTAGGTCATCGGTGCAAGGGTTGTAGCTGTGACCTTGATCTTTAAGGGTGATTGAACAACTGAACGATGAGACATGATCATTTTCCCCATTGGACTAATCAGCCCACACCGTATCTTCCTAGGGGAGCTCATGGTCACCCTCAGTGAAATCTAGAATCTTCCCGGAAGACGTTGCACTTCAGGATTCATAGCAATTTTAAAAATTTACACATGGACACACGTATGCACACATGAGGTGGTCTTAAAAAAGTTAACGGAGGGACCAGCAGTTGGCGTAATGGCTATGTTGCTGGACTCCCATGTGATTGACTGTAGTTTGAGTCCTGGACCCAGTGGCTTGGACTTACACCAGGCGCGTGTGCATGCGTGCCCAAGATCCCGAGAGGAGAATGGAGGAGAAGGGATTGTGGCTTGGCCATCCCCCCTAGATGGTGATTTCTCACTTCTGTCTCTTTGTCTCTCTCTGTCTTTCTGGTGAGCACACACGCCCTATAGCAAAAACCTCTCAAAAAAAAGTTAATTAAAAATATATATTATTAAAAACTATGCATGGATTTCAAAACTTTTGCACCCAAATTCCTACTTTATTTTAAAAAGAATTATTTATTTAATTAAGTTATTATCATTATTATTATTTATTTTGCCACAGGGAATGTGCACTCTCCAGAGAGACAGAAAGAGAGGGAAGGAAAGTGAAGAATGAGAAAACAAGTCATCAGGTCCAGGACTCAAACCACCGTTAGCCGTGTGACAGTCCAGCACCTTAACAACTATGCCACGTGCTGGCCCCCAACTCATACTTTAATTCTATGTTTTTCATAAACTTTTCAAAGTCCCCTCATGTATATATAAAAACACAACCTTGCATGGAGGAGTTCTCATCTAGGGCCTGAGTGGGTTCGCTTGGAGCCAGTGCATGGCTGCACATTTAAATCATCTGGGAAGATTTTAAGATTCCTAAATGTTCAGGCCTTCCCCAGACCTATTGAATCATAATTGCTAGTATTGGACAGAGGAGCCAGGATTTTTTTTTTTCAGCAACTCACTTGGTTTTGTTTGTAGCCAAGGTTGGGAACCACAACTTTAGTGGTGGTTCTAACTTTAGTGCACACTGGAATCACCTGGGAGCTTGTTGAAATGTAGATTGCATTGGTTCTATATCTGGACCTTTTTTAAAAAAAAAAAAGAATTATCTATTTAATTTTATGCATTATTATTATCATTCCTTAATTTGCTATAGGGTACATGAGCTCACCAGAGCAAGAGAGAGAGAGGAGGGAAAAGTGAGAAAGGTGGTGTGGTGGTTAAGGCACTGGACACGCCCACATGGCTGACCGTGGTTTGAGTCCTGGACCTGGTGGCTTGTTTTCTCACTTTCCCTCTCTCTCTGGTCAAATTAAAATAAATGAATGAATAAAGAAATTAAATAAATAATTCTTTTTTAAAAAGCCCTTTAGAGGTTTCTTTTTCCCTTCCTTCTTTCCTTCCTTCCTTCCCTCCCTCTTTCTTCCTTTCTCGAAAGAAAGAGAGAGAGACAGGGACACCCAACAGAGTCTTACCTCATTGTGATTCTTCCCTTGGCCTACTAGCCAACAGGATCACAGGCATGCCTAGTATATTCAGGTCAAGCAGGGATCTGAACCCTGGGACTTTCCACTTGTCTCAACCATCATTCAGCTATGCCCCACTGCCTACGCTAGCTCAGCTAATCCTGAGATTCTGAAATTTTAACAAGCTCCCTATGCAATTCTGAGGCTGATGGTACATGGACTACAAGTTGAGAACCATGACTAGGTAACCACTCTGGAGCTTGCATGTTTCCCAAGCTTCTTTTATTGTTTAATTTAAAAATGGTCCTCTCCTCTCATAGAGCTCCCTTTCTGCTTGTACATATGTGGTAGGTTATGGCCTCTTGTGATATGGGGTAATCAGGCTGATAAATGGTAGACATTTAAACTTGTAGCTTTCAGAAGAACCAAGACACTAGATCAAAGGGTACTGAGGCATGGGTTTTGGGGTGGTGATGGATAGTTCATGGGAAAAGAGGAAAAGGGGATGGTTTTATTCTATTAGGTTCTGGAGCAGGAATTCAGATTTGGAGTTAAGAAATTACTCTCTGGGTAGCTAAAGTTGGAGAGATCAACCCTGGAGCACACCATCCCCCAAAAGGTAGGATATGAACAAGATAGGGCTAGCAGAGACATCCTACAAAGGCTTCCTGAGGATACCTCTAGATTTGGCCCAAGCTGTATCCACAGCTGCCCTCAAGCACCTCCTACCTATACAGCCCCTACCTGTACACATTGCTATCCTGTCCAGACTTCCATTTGTTCTTTTTCTCTCTTTTGACATCTGGGGATCACTGTGCAGTTAATTTTCATAGGCTAAGAAGAAAAGGTGGAGTGGGAGAAACCATAGCCATGTGGAAGAGAGCTCAAGTGAATTCCCTAATTGGATATGCTCATAAGATAATTGTCTATTCTGTGTAGTTAACTGCCCATCCCACAGACTCAGTCTGTGTGGAATTAAAGTGTATGGCCCTTGATGTCATAAAATAAGTAAATTGTTACATGGGAGAGAGCATGAATTTTGCAGTTAGACTACAGCTTCAATTCTACCTCTATCACTTAAGAATGGTATGGTCTCTCAATGTCCTTCATATAATAGTAACACTTCTGTTGGCTGTCTCTGTTGGAGATAGAAGAACATGAATCTAGGGAAAGCTTCAGAGAGGAGGTCAAATATGGCAGGATCATGAAAGGCAAGAGACTTTCATAAGCACAGATGGATGGAAAGAATATCCTAGAAGGAGGAAACAATATGCAGAAGACTGGAAAGGGTGGTTGCTATGTTGTTTGAATTTGCTCCTGGTACCAATCCAGGTGGCTGCTGTGAATTACTTTGTTGTTGTTCACCAAGTTTGTTTTCAACTTGCAGTTTGCATTTAGCCTTCTCTGGCCAATTAGGAGACAAGTATGAGTTGCTTTGTTAGGTGTTTGCTCTGGACTTTGTAGAATGTCTGCGGTCTTGACACAAGTACAAACCTCCAAGAATAAATTTGGGTCTTTCCTACATGTCCAACTCTAGCAACTCATCCCAGGGCCTCCAATACTCTCTTGCAACCCAAATCTAATGTTTTCCCTTATTTGCCAGCCAGTAGCAGCAGGAGAGAGCCCATTGTCTGTTGATGAAAGAAAGAAGAATAGGGAATGTGTCATGTAGGAGGTGACATTTGAGCTGGGCCCTGATTGGGTGGGCAGATCTGGAGGGAAAGGACATTCCAGTTGAGAGACAATCACATAAGAGGCATGATTATTACAGAGGCCAAAGGCATGGCCATGAATGGTAGACTGTGTCATGGGTTCAAACTGTAATCTGACCATTTCCTAGTTCTTCTCATGATCCTATTCCTCAGTTCTATTTCACAGCACCCCTATCCTCCCCTTTGTGTAAATACTCTCCTAACTGTCCATGTTCAGTTGGATAGTTGCCCATTCTGTAAAGTCCTTTACACACACCCTGTTTATGGTACATGTTGAAAGAGTTAGGCCATGACTTGCTAGCTGTAAAGTCTTGGGTAAATTCCTTAACATTTATGAGCCTCAGTTTCCTTATTTGTAAAATGGGGACTTTAAAAGTACTCCCTTATGGGATTGCTGCAGTGATTAAATAAAATGACTTGCATAAAATTCTTAGCATCTTGCTCTTAGTGAGAAAACCCTGCAGTGACATAGAAACTAATTGTCCTTTTCAGCTGTGATCTCTTACAGGCACCAAGGCAGAAAGAGTTCAAAAGGCCAAACAGTAGTACCAACCCAAATCAGATGGCAATGGTGAAGCATGTGCAAAGTGAGATGTGTGCAAAAGGTGCCAAGTGAAAAGTAAGGTTCAAGATGCAAAGGAGGAGAGTCTGAACATGCTGCAGTAGTCTCTGAGTTTATTTAATGAAGTCTGCAAACTGTGATGAGCATGAAAGAGGAAGGCCTTGAAACCTTATAAGAGTAGCAACTTGATTCCCATTTGGAGAGAAGTTGCCTTTGGAGGATGAGCTACCCCTTCTCCATTCCTCTTTTTGTTTTTTTTTAGATTTATTTATTTATTATTTTAAATTTGCTATAGGGCATATGCACTCACCAGAGAGAGAGCGAGAAAGAGATAGAGAGATAGTGAAGAAGGAAGCCTCCAGGTCTGGGACTTGAACCATGGTCTGCCATGTGAGAGTTCAGCACCTTAACCACCCTTCTCCATTCTTTGAGCAAAACCTAAAGTTCTGGGAGCTCACAGGTGGTATGGTGGTTGGAGTGCTGGACTCCCACATGGCCAACTACGGTTTGAGTCCTGGATCTGACAGCTTGCTTTCTCACCCCCTCCCCACCCTCTCTGGTCAAATTGAAAAATGATGATAATAAATAAAGTTAAATAAATAATTCTTTTAAAAAAAATCAACTAAATTTCTGTTCTGCTCTACCGAATATGATTTCATGATTCAAGTCAGCAACTCTAGAAAGAGCAGGACCTCTTGGTTTTCCTGACACACGTGAACTGGTAATAATGCCTGGAACATAGTAAATATTTCCCTATTTTATATCTTTCACTATTTTTTTTCTTTTTAAAAAAATTATTTTATACATTCAATCATTGTACTTGTAAAGTGAATTTATCCCAGACAAATACACCTCACACCAGTCCAGTTGAGGCTACTATACATATTATCAACAGACAATAATCCATTTCTGTGTCCCATAAATGTCTTACCTCTTCATTTTTTCTCCCTAATTT
>NW_006209405.1:546615-572287 GCF_000334495.1 Tupaia belangeri chinensis | reverse complement strand
CCCCCACCCCTCTCCCATCCTGTCTCCAGTGTCCATAACTATTTTCAATGCTTTTATGTCATCCAATATTTCAGTCCCTGCCACAGAGTGCAGACAGTCAGCATATGTTAAATGGAGGCATACAATGTCTCTCTTATAGCTTGACTTGCTTCACTCAGCAATAAATCTTCCATATTTGTCCACCTTCTATCAGATGCCAGAGTCTTTTTTTTTATGGCTGAATAGTATTCCATGAAGTATATGTGCCACACTTTTTCAAACCATTCATGTGTTTGTGTGCATTTGGGTTGGTTCTGTCTTAGCAATTGTGAATAATGCCACAATAAACATAGATGTGCAAGCACTTTTCTAACTGAGCATTTTCCTGTCCTTTAGGTAGATACCCAGGAGTGGAATTGCTGGATCATAAGGTAGTTCTATCTGTAGCTCTTTGAGGAACCTCCATTTTGTTCTTCACAGTGGCTGGACCAATTTACATTCCCACCAACAGTGTAGGAGAGTTCCCCTTATACCACAGCTCTGTCAGCAGTTATCATTTTTTGGTTTTTTAGTCTTCACCATTCTGACTGGGGTTAGGTGGTATCTCATTGTGGTTTTGGTCTGCATTTCTCTTATGATGAGGAATGTTGAGCATGTTTTCATATGTGTTTTGATTGTTCATATGTCTTCCTGAGAGAGTCGCTTGTTTAGCTCATTTTCCCATCTTTTCATTGGGATGATCTTTTTTTTTTTTTTTTTCAGGAAAGCCACTTGAGTTCCCTGTGCATTCTGGTTATCAGTCCCTTACCTGAGTCATAGTTTACAAAAATATTCTCCCACTCTGAGGGTTGTCAAATATAGCTTTGATAATATGAGATGAATTAATGAATAAAAGTTGGCATCACTGTGTGGAAAAGAATTAGGAAAATAGTTTTTTTTGTTTGTTTGTTTGGTTGGTTGGTATTTTTAGGTTTTTGCTATAGGGCGCGTGCGCTCGCCAGACAGACAGAGAGAGACATAGAGACAGAAAGCGAGAAATCACCCCCCAGGGGGAATGGTCACGCTGCAATCCCTTCTCCTCCATTCTCCTCTTGGGATGTTGGGCACACACGCACACGCGCCTGGCGTGAGTTTTAAGCCACCGGGTCCGGGACGCGAACTGCGGTCGACTACGTGGGAGTCCAGCAACATAGCCATTACGCTAACTGCTGGTTCCCTCATTTTGTTTTTTAAAGAAACTTTTGCCTTAAGGCATATGTACTTGCTGGAAAGAGAGACAGAGTGGGAGACAGAGACAGTAAAAGGGAAAGTGAGAAATCACCCCCTGGGGGAATGGCTACGCTGCAATACCTTCTCCTCTATTCTCTTCCCTGGGATTTTGGGCACCCCCACACACATCCCTGGTGTGAGTTTTAGGCCACTGGGTCTGGGAATCAAACTGCAGTTAGCCATGAGTGAGTCCAGTGATGTAACCACTATACCATGTTCTAATCTCTAACATTTTAAATGTTTTAAATGAAGTTAAAGAAGTGAGTTAAGGGAACCAGCAGTTAGCGTAATGGCTATGTCGCTGGACTCCCACATAGTCAACTGCGGTTCACGTCCCGGACCCGGTGGCTTAAAATCCACGCCAAGCGTGTGTGCGTGCATGCCCAAGATCCCGAGAAGAGAATGGAGGAGAAGGGATTGCGGCGTGACCATCCCCCCTGGGAGGTGATTTCTCGCTTTCTGTCTCTATGTCTCTCTCTGTCTGGCGAGCATGCGTGCCCTATAGAAAAAAAAAAACTCTAAAAAAAAAAGAAGTGAATTAACCCTTTCACAACTAAATTGTCACCCCATTCATTCAGTCTACAGATATTTATTGAGCACCTTTTACATGCAAGGGATCACACAAAATGCTGGGAACATAGTGAACAAGACAAACCAACACTCTCCACCATGTGGAGCTTACATTCTAAAAAAGGCAGTAAAAAAAGAAGCCAATAAATTCACATTAAATCAAGTGACAACACATTCTAAGGAAAAACTCAACTGAGGTGATGTTAAATTGACTTAGATTGACCTAAACTGGCCTCCATACTTGGGTGATCAATTTGGTCCCAAACAGTCTCTGTATATACCAAGCTGAAATGTAGCTTGATATACAGGCAGGTTGTAACCTAACCTAAAAGTATATCCTGGTAACCTAGCAACTAACCCTCAGCCAATCATAGCAGCCAAACCTTCATCCACTATCAGAATGAAACCTGCTGAATTATGCTTAAATAAGGCAAATGTCAAACTGCATCAATCAGATCATCTGTGTATGTCATTTCCTGCTTCTCTGGTTATAAAGGTAGCTTACCATATTGTCTGTATTGGTGTTCAGAATCATCTTTGGTCTGGAATGCTGTCCCATTTCTGAACCATTTTCTTCTTCAAATAATAAACTTTATTAAATTTAACCTGTCTCAGATTTTGTTTCTTTTTTTCAGCAATGGGTTGATAGGGACTTTGGGTAGTGCTGCTAAGTGGTCAGAGAAGGCCTCGCACAGATGGTATCAGCTGAATAGAGACCTGAAAGCACAGGGAAGTAAGAATGAATGATAGGAATATTTGAGGTAAAAACTTTCTAGTCAAAGAGAAGAACAAGTGCAAAGACCCTGAAACAGGAGAGTTCTTCATGTGTTTGAGGAGAAGCAAAGAAGATTTATTAATTTTGTAAACCCAGATGTTGCTTGAAGGGACACATGGCTGTCAATACTTGTATGTTTCTCTGCAATTCCTAAATACTGAAAGTCATGAAGGCTAACTGTGAAGTCTGATGAGGATTTGTGAATTCTTCAGTCCGCAACAAGTTCAGCCATCTTAAAGTGTTTTGAGAAACATTAAGGATAAATCATATTTTTTAGAGATAAACAATCTCAGTCTTGGAAGACAAAATAGAGTGAGAAGATACACTTTTATGAACAGCTAATAAATATTAACTAGTGTTAATAGTAGTCCTTGACATTGTAGTAGAAAAACAAACAAACAAAAAAAACACTGCCCTGAATAATGATATACTAGATGAGTTGTTCAAATAAGGCAAACTATAGTAGCAGTTCATCAGGGGATGCTTTCTGGACATAGGCTCAGTTTGGATCTTGAAATATATACATGGGCAGAAAGAAAGAAAAAAGGAATAAATGAGTCAAATACCAGCCCTTTGATATGATCACTGAGAAAAATGTAAGCTTAATCAGTCAAGATAGCTAGCTGTACGGTTCCTGCCCTTTTGTCCAGAATCCATGATCTGGAGTTGTCCAACTTTTGTAATACTTACATTCTCTAAAATTTTAATTGTTTATGCTTTTCATGTAGTAATCAAATTCTAATTTACAACATAATAGTATCCATGACTTCCCTAGAAGCTGGGCCTAAGCTAGCAATTGGTCTCAAACCTAATGTGCCTCTTCTAGTTTATGCAAATGATTCTACATTGCCATAAGAAGATGGATAACTTCTTTGGATCTTAGTAAGCTTTGAAAGCAGAGGTGACTAGGGCAACTTATTCAAGTTCAGGCAGAAAAATACCTGCAAATGTCCAGACACCCAGCTCAAATGGCTTTGGTTGGCTTGATGAAGTTGTTTCTCTTGTGGCCTTCCAAGCACAAAGGGTGTGGTGGTTGTGTCTGGTGAGCTCAGTACTGGCTGTTGTTCCACACAGAACATTGCAATCTAGTCTGTTGGACTGGGCTGGATCTTTGTTTTTAATTACAACAGCATAGGGACATACTTTTGTTCTTTACTTATGTTAATTCCTATAGCTTCCTTGTTCTTTGGTCTGAAACGTACTTTTGGAAATCCAGGTTGTCAAGATGGTGCCTAGAGTAATATGAGGGCACTTCAAAAAAGTCGTGGAAGGATCAGCAGAGGGTGTAATGGTTACATCAGTGGACTCCCACGCGGTCGACTGTAATTTGAGTCCTGGACCTGGTGCCTTCAAAAAGCTCACGCCGGGTGCATGTGCGTCTGTGCCCAAAATTCCAAGAGGAGAATAGAGGAGAACGGATTGTAACTTGGCCATCCTCCCTGGGGGTGAGTTCTTGCTTTCTGTCTCTCTGTCTTTCTGGTGAGTACACATGCCCTATCAAAAAATCTATCTCTAAAATAAAAAAAAAGCTTGTGGAAAAATGGACTTAAATACAAGTTTATTTTGGTCTGAGAAACTGAAATCCATGCACAGTTTTTTCATAATATGCATTTTCAATTATTTTTTTAAGTACATGTGCTCACTGGAGAAATACAGAGACAGAGAGAGAGGAAGAGAAAGAGAGAGAGAGAGAGAAAGAGAGAGAGAGAAGGAGAGAGAAAAAACAGTCCCCCAAAAGGGAATGGACATACCACAATCCCTTCTCCTTCATTCTCCCCTTGGGATTTTGGGCACACACACGTACCTGGTATGATTTTCAAGCTATCAGATCTGGGACTCGTACCACGTAATCGGCCATGCAGGATCCAGCCTTCTTAACCCTTGAGCCATCTGCTGGCCCTCTATGAATTTTCTGACGACAACTTGTATGATACACACACACACACACACACACACACACATACATATACATATACACATGCTGCTTTTTCTTCAACAAGTGGGCACAAATAGTAATAGTGCTAATTATTAATGAGTCATCTCTGGACTTTACAGGGGGTCTTCAACAAATTTGTGGAAAATGTGAAAGTAGGAAGTTATGTTGGTGCAAAAACCTGGACTTTACAGGGGGACTTCAAAAAGTTTGTGGAAAATTTGAAAGTAGGAAGTTATGTTGGTGCAAAAACCTTCTGAAACCTGCCCTTAGTTTTTACCTTATGCATTGTCCATGAACTTTTTGAAGATCCTATGTAGAAGGCTTTACTGATTCACTTTGCATTCCTCAGAGTCATGTATCACTCATATACTTCTCATCAATTGTGATCCCAATTTTGAAAAAAAAAGTGTGACCATGAGTGATCATTCAGTTTTCAATGTACTAGGTTTTGCCTTAGCTTCCTGTTACAGCATGCACCTGGGGATGAGTGTCTTATGCCACATAACAGGTTTTTCATGATTGAGTGAGACATAGGACTTAATACCATGGGGGCCAGGAACTGTACATCAAAGTAAGCAAATCCATTATATGGAAAGGCATTTATGTTTCCTCATAAGGAACATTTTCTTGCCTGAAATCTGAATCACCAAATGCACTTCAGAGCCCAGTGTCTCTTGTATCAACCATTGGATTTCTGCAGAAACAATGTTCCCATAGGACTCATTTACAAAAATGCAGCAAATTCCAGTAGGAATATTCCATGAATGCCTTAAATTGTCAAGAGCTCCCCACCCAATTTGCCAGAGCTAATAGAATTGGCACACATTCCAGTACTTGCACTGGAGCAAACATACTGCTCAACCAAATGAAGGAGATACAGACAAATATATATTCTGGCAGCTCAGTAAAACCTGCCCAAGATTCAGAACAGAGACAATGAGGCTCTAGGTATCCTACTCTGGAGACCAGGTTAATGATAAGAGCAGCTACCACTTAATAAGTGTTTAGTATATGCCAAGGCCCATGATGGACTTTATAGACGTTATCTAATTCCATCTTCACAGCCATCCCAGGAGATTGGGGCTTTTTATCATACAATTTTGTCAAAATAAAAGAGATGAAGAAGTTAAGTAAATCAAAAAGACTAAGCTGGGACGCAGTCCCCAAAGCTGATCAACTATCAAATAAAACCTTACTACCTCTAAAAATTTGGGAAGTCATTTTACCTCCCTGATCCCCAGTGTCTCCATCTATATGCTAAGGATAAGTGGTACCTACCTCACAGACCTGTTGGTAAGATCTGATTAGCATATTGCCTGGCACCATGAAAGCATTCAATAAATCATAGCAGTCATTGGTATTATTTTTTCAACTTTACTGAGGTACGATTGACAAGTAAAATTGTATATATTTAAGGTACACAACTTGATTTCCTTATTATAATTTCTGATTTGTATTTTATCATTGCACATCTTTTTGGAAGACTATATAGTTTTTAAAGCATGTATATAGTATGTAATAAATCAAGGTTATAAACATATTAATCATCTATAACAATATTACATTATGCTATGCAAATTCAAAATTTGCTCTGTTGAAATTTTTTGGAAGTTTATATTAAGTTGTCACTAATGTTCTTTACTATACTGTAATACACTGTTCCATATCTATTCCATTGGTTCACATGCACTTTTGTGTCTTTTAACTGATTTCCCTCCTCATCCAGTTTCTTGTATCTATGATTACTCTTTCTACTTCTATGCTATGAAGTCCTTTAGCTTCTGCTAATGAGTGAGGACACTCAGTATTTGTTAAGTAGGGACATACAGCATTTGTCTTTCATAGCCTCACTTATTTTACTTAGCATAATCACTTAGCATTATGTCCTCTAGTTTCACTCATTTGGTTTCAAACTACAAGACTCCACTGTGCTTCATGTTTGAGTAGTATTCTATTGTGAATATGTGTCACATTTTCTTTATTCATTCATTAGCTGTTGGGCACTTATGTTGATTCCATGACTTGGCTATTATGAAGCATGCTTCAACCATGGAGGTACAAATGTGTCTCCAACACATTGACTTTCTATCCTTCAAATATAAACCTATTAGCAGGATTACTGGGTCAAAAATAGTTATTGTATTTATTTGTTTATTTATTTATTTTAATTTGGCCAGAGAGGGATGGAGGTAGGGGAGGGGAGTGAGAAAGCAAGCCACCAGGTCCGGGACTAAGACTGTGGTTAGTCATGTGGGAGTCCAACACCCTTAATCATCACGCTACCTGTTGGCCCCAAGGCTTCTTCTCTCTTGAGCACATGTGTGCTCCTATCATAAAAAGCAAAATGCAAGTTTTCTGAACATGCCCCACACCTTGAAATGCAATTAGGAGCCCAGGGGAGCCTGCCTTGATCGGAGGCTAGAAGATCTGTAGTCAGAAATCATCTGTTTAAAGCCCTTGCATACAAGTTAAAGAAAAAAATTCCAGAGAGTCTTTATATGTGCTGATTAATTTCATAAACGATTATAAACTAGGGATGAGAATCCCCACTCCATGCTAGAACAATCCCTGAAGGTGAAATTACAGCATCAACCTAATGCCCATTAGGTTGATTAAACAAAAACCTAGTTTTCTTTGATATGCCCTATCACTGACATGAATTGCTTTGAAATAAGAGGCTAGGAGTTACTAATGTAATCACATTTAGGCCCAGTGATAGAAATACAAAATGGAAACAAGAACAGTAGGCCACAATATTCATTCAGCTAATTGTGTATTGAGTAATTACTGTATATCATGCAAGCCTGCCCCTAGCTTATGTGGGGTCCAAGACAAATGTACAAAGACAGCCCCACCTACCATATGTCTAAAGATCTATAAGTTATGAATTAAGCTAACTCTACTGAATAAAATGTGTTCTGTCCTCCTACCTTAACGAGTAAAGCATATTTTCATACTGATCTGGAAGCCCAGGTTCAAGTTTAAAATTCTTGGATTCCTCAGTTTCATGCCAAAACATGACAGCACAGATGGGTCAGTCCTAGGACCCCAGGCCCTGATATGACTTCCTGACCCTTCTGTTCCATCCCAATTCTGTCCTGTACCAAAAGGGGCCTCTCACGCATGTGGGTAAACTCCCCTACCCTTCTGTTCAAGGGTTTTGCACAATGGTATTGTGCTTCACCCTTGAGAGGCAGGGTGGGGAATAGAGATCTCCATAGCCGCTGAAAGCAGGCCATAGGCCATTGAAGCAGGGAAAGTCCTGGGTAGCCAGTGACTGGACTAGAAAGGAAGGACATAGACTCTGGTCAGGCACATTCCTTTGGTCTAGTAGATTCCTGCATCTGGGAAAGGCACAGCCAAGGGAAGGCCAGAATAAGGTGTGAGGTCAGGTATCTACCATATGCTGAGGATAAGATGATTCACTATGCTCTTTGTCCTCCAGGAACTTAAAACCTGGTAGAACAGATACACAGCCCACTCTACTGTACTGGGTTGAAGAAATGGTCTTTGCTGGAACCCAGAACACAGAGAAGAATAAGGTATGAGATGATGGGTCAAAGGAATGGCAAATAGAAAAGAAGCCACAAAGGAAGATATCAAATACTGTATCTTGGTCCAGCCAATGGTTTGGAGGTTAAAACAGCTGGATCCCACATAGCTAACTGTGCCGTTCAAGTCTTGGACCCCTCGGCTTGAAAAATACTCCAGGAGTGTGTGTGTGTGTGTGTATGTCCAAACTCCTAAGAGGAGAAGAGACTGCGGCGTGGTCATCCCCCCTCTGTGTGTACGGGGGGACATGATTTCTCACTCTCTCTCCCTCACTCTAGTGAGTTCACATGCTCTATAGCAAATGGGAAAGAATATACCATGTCTTTTATTCCTATGTTTTAGTTTACAATTTTGTTCATTGTGGTACAATTCACATTCAATCAAGTGCTCAAATCCCACTTTACAGCTCCAAGAATCATTATGATTTCATGATATCACAGCCCCCACCCGACTCCCTCCTCTATTCAACACACCCTGCCCAAAGGTGACCTCTATTCTGACCCCATCACCACAGATTAGTTCTGCCTCTTTTTGACTTACATGAATGATGTCATACAATATGTATCGTCATGTCTTGTTTCTTTTATTTAACAGCATGTCTGTGAAATTCATTCACATCATGGAGCCAGCAGGTGACATGGTGATTAAGGCACTGGACTCCCAGATGACTGACCGCAGTTCAAGTCCAGATTTGGTGGCTTGCATTCTTACCTTCCATTTCTCTCTCTGGTCAAATTTTAAATAACAATAATAATAATAATAAGGAACAGCAGATGGCGTAATGCTTACATTGTGGATTCCCACGTAGTCGACTGTCATTCGAATCCCAGACCTGGCAGCTTAAAATTCACACTGGGAGCATGTGTGTGCCCAAAATCCCAAGAGAATAATGGAGGAGAAGGAATTGTGGCATGGCCATCCCACCCGGAGGTGTGATTTCTCGCTTTCTGTCTCTCTGGTGACCACATGTGCCCTATAGTAAAAATCTCTCTCTAAATAAATAAAGTAATTATAATACATACAATTAAATAATTCATTTAAAAATAGCTATGTAGTATTCCATTATATCAATACTTAATAAAGTTTACTTCTGATTTCTCAAAAACACAATGCACCCAGTGAGATTTTAAAGCCACTAGGTCTGGGACTTGAACCACGGTCAGCCATATGGGAGTCCAACAATGTAACCACTATGTCATCTGCTGGCTCCGCACTTTATAATTCTTACATTCATAGACATGCCTATGGTGTTAGAAGGATCTTTAGAGACCTTTTTTTTTTTTCTTTTTAATTTTGCCAGAGGACATGTGCACTCACTGGAAAAAGGTAGAGAGAAAGACAACTGGCACTTGGTCCTGCTGTAATCTCTTCTCTATTTCTCCCTTCGTTCAAGATTTGGGCACACATGTACACATGCTGTTATGTGGGAATCTAGCAGGCTACAGGCTGGCCCTCTAATTGAATTTTCTTATTGAAATCCCTTTTGGTCCTCATGAATTTTCCAAGCTAATATGTTCTATCCCCTCAAAGTACAGGAGAGAGTATTTTGATTCTCCCATGTCTGCTTTTGTTCAGTTAGAACTTCCAGAGTTAGTGTGTATATGGGTTTTCATGAGCCTTTTTCCGAGTGAGCAAACATTAGGACTGATAGTCTGGCTACAGGGTTGACAACTTGTAGTCAGTTAAGGGCTGTGTTTATAAACATCCACTGATGACTGATCAACCAACACGCATAAACACGTACACATGCACACTCAGAAACACAACCATAATTCTAAGACCTCTGAAGTAGGTGCATCTCTGTGTCAGGCAGCTTTAATGTAAAAATAGATTACCCACAGAAGATTAATCCCAATGTTCAACCAACAGCAAGTCATTTAACTGATGGTTTCCTGTCCAGATGTTTTGTGCAAAGGAATTGTGGCATGGCCATCCCACCCGGAGGTGTGATTTCTCGCTTTCTGTCTCTCTGGTGACCACATGTGCCCTATAGTAAAAATCTCTCTCTAAATAAATAAAGTAATTATAATACATACAATTAAATAATTCATTTAAAAATAGCTATGTAGTATTCCATTATATCAATACTTAATAAAGTTTACTTCTGATTTCTCAAAAACACAATGCACCCAGTGAGATTTTAAAGCCACTAGGTCTGGGACTTGAACCACGGTCAGCCATATGGGAGTCCAACAATGTAACCACTATGTCATCTGCTGGCTCCGCACTTTATAATTCTTACATTCATAGACATGCCTATGGTGTTAGAAGGATCTTTAGAGACCTTTTTTTTTTTTCTTTTTAATTTTGCCAGAGGACATGTGCACTCACTGGAAAAAGGTAGAGAGAAAGACAACTGGCACTTGGTCCTGCTGTAATCTCTTCTCTATTTCTCCCTTCGTTCAAGATTTGGGCACACATGTACACATGCTGTTATGTGGGAATCTAGCAGGCTACAGGCTGGCCCTCTAATTGAATTTTCTTATTGAAATCCCTTTTGGTCCTCATGAATTTTCCAAGCTAATATGTTCTATCCCCTCAAAGTACAGGAGAGAGTATTTTGATTCTCCCATGTCTGCTTTTGTTCAGTTAGAACTTCCAGAGTTAGTGTGTATATGGGTTTTCATGAGCCTTTTTCCGAGTGAGCAAACATTAGGACTGATAGTCTGGCTACAGGGTTGACAACTTGTAGTCAGTTAAGGGCTGTGTTTATAAACATCCACTGATGACTGATCAACCAACACGCATAAACACGTACACATGCACACTCAGAAACACAACCATAATTCTAAGACCTCTGAAGTAGGTGCATCTCTGTGTCAGGCAGCTTTAATGTAAAAATAGATTACCCACAGAAGATTAATCCCAATGTTCAACCAACAGCAAGTCATTTAACTGATGGTTTCCTGTCCAGATGTTTTGTGCACTTCCCACACCTTCCTACCCCAACCCCATATTATGATACTCAATGTTTTGTTTTTTATAAAAACATCTTCATTTTACTAAAAAAGAGCAGCCAGTAGATGCACGATAAAAAGTCGCCTCATTTCCCAGAAGGCAATGGGGTTTATACTTAATGCTGTGGCCCCTTAATGCTCTTCATGGTTGCAGGTCACCAGACCAGAGTTGACACATAGCATATCTTCTTCTTCGGATGACTCTTGCTTGCTGGAGGGAAACTAGCTAGGCAAAGGGGAGAACAGAATAGAATGTCAACCTTTTGGAAATCCCTCTACCTCATTATCCTAAGATTGTCTTGTTTGCTAACCCAGCAGCATCCCCAAGTTTTTGTACATTCAATGCATATGTTTCTGATGAGTGTATATTTAAATTATTAAAGGGCAGATTTAGAAAAGCAATTCATTGTCGAAGATCCCTTAGGATCCATCTTATTTATCTACAAACCAGATGTCTCATTTTCCCAGTAGGAAATAGACTTTGAACTTGGAAAGTTCACATTCTGCTTTCCACTCATCTCAACACAGTGAGAGGATTTCTAAATTGGTCAAGTGAGCCTCTCCTATCCCAGAGCAATGGAGCATGTTTCGTATTGTGTGGGTTGTCCCTGGAGTTGGGCTGTGAGTCAGGAAACCTGTGTTCTGCTTCAAATTCACTCATAAATTCAGTATGACTTCTGGAAAGTCACACCTTTGGAGAGCCTTTGTTTCATGATCAGTAGAGAATCATACCTTGCCTACAATGTCTGATAACAGGAAAGAGACATGCAAAATGTTTTGAGTTTGCTGAAGGAAAGACAAGTGCATAATCCCAAAGTGTCATGCCATCGCAAGTCATCTGATTTTTAAATCCTATGAAGTGAGTCAAGGCCCTTTGAGAATGAATCTACTTAAATTTGATGGGATCCCATGCATTCATAGAGATGCCTATGGTGTTAGAAGGATCTTTAGAGAGACCATCTATCCAAACTGTCCATTTGGCCCATAAAATTTTGGGGAGTATCTAACAGATAGACACATGGTCTCTGCTTGAATACTACCTGCCAGGGAGTTTATTACTGCTTGAACAGCCCTTTTCTTTATTGAATTAATTTTGTCACTAGCAATGCCTTTCTTAAATCGACTGGAATCAGTGTTCATGTACTTCTGCCTGCTGCTCCTAATTCCTTCCTGTGGAGTGACAAAGAGCAAGTTTGTGCTTTCTTTCACAGGAAGGCTCTTCAGATATTTGAGGAAACTCTCATCATGTTTCTCTTTCTCCAAAGAAACATCAAATTCACACCTCTCTCAACCCCCATCCCAGAAACTCCTGGGGCGTTGGGCATGGATGTTCTGATATCCCTTAGAGGAGCTCAGGGGTTTCATTCAAAAAATACTACATATAGGGGCCTGGCCTGAATGACCTAGAAGATGAGCCACCCAGCAGACCCTCCTTCAGCCCTCCCTCACATAACCCGAAGGGCCAGAAGGGGTTTACACACCTCTCTCAACCCCCATCCCAGAAACTCCTGGGGCGTTGGGCATGGATGTTCTGATATCCCTTAGAGGAGCTCAGGGGTTTCATTCAAAAAATACTACATATAGGGGCCTGGCCTGAATGACCTAGAAGATGAGCCACCCAGCAGACCCTCCTTCAGCCCTCCCTCACATAACCCGAAGGGCCAGAAGGGGTTTATTTATTTTATTTTTTAAATTTTTTTGGAGAGGTTTTTGCTATAGGGCACATGAGCTCACCAGAAAGACTGAGAGAGACAGAGAGACGCGAGAAATTAAATTACCCCCCAGGGGGGATCGCCACGCCACAATCCCTTCTCCTCCATTCTCCTCTCGGGATCTTGGGCACACACACAGACATGCCCGGCATGAGTTTAAGCCACTGGATCCAGGACTTGAACTGTGGTCGACTACAGCTAACTGCTGGTCCCAAGAAGGGGTTTATTTTGACAACTTGAATCCTGCTTGCATCCTGTGGATTCTTGAAAGTTCTTGAAATTTCTCTGAAGAGAAAGCAATAATGTAAGATATTAAACAGAGCAAAATCTAAATTGATAATGAAATAATGTTCAAATTCTTTCATGCTAATGAAGGAGTACATCTTTATTGATCACCTACAAGGCTAAACATTTTCTGTGAATATACTAAGGCAAAGAGAGGTATAGCACCCTCCCCCAAGTTAAATAGCAGGGACTTGGACTCTGCTTCTTAGTCCCCCCTCCTTTCCACTAGGCCAAGATGTCGCTCCTTTTCTTTGGCTATAGTGTGAGACTCTCTGTTGTGAGAAGTTAAGATAAACCTCTTCCTAAATCTGTCTTCCCCTCTATCTCTAGGTTCTTAGAGGTTGCCTTGCGCTGTAGAAGCACTAGATACATCTTCACTTTTCTGAGACCTGGGGCTAACTCCCGGACCCCTCAGGAGTCTTGCTGAAATAAGGGATGTCAACAAGGCCTGGAAAACGTCTCTTATATCCTGACCAAAGCAAACCTAAAGACCAAGATTTCTGAGAACTTGTGTGCCAGTCAAAACTTTAAAAACCATTGATAAGGCCCAGGGCTGGCTTCACCTAGGTCCTCACACTGTGAAGTGTTCAGCATTGTTTTGTTTGTCTTTTTTTTTTTTTTTTTTGAGAGAATTTTTTTGCTATAGGACTGGTGCACTTGCTGGAAGGACAGAGAGAGACAGGCAGAAATCACCCGCCAAGGGTGATGGCCATGCCCTAATCCCTTCTCTTCCATTCTCCTTCCTGGATTTACACACACACACACACACACACACACACACACACCTGGTGGGAGGCTTAAATCATCAGGTCTGGGACTCAAACCACAGTAGACTATGTGGAAGTCCAGTGACAGCATTATGCCATCTGCTGGCCCCTCAGCATTAGTTTTAATGCTACATTATCACTGCCTTACAATTCTTCAAAATGTTTAATTAGGGACTTCTCACTTTAATTTTGCATTGAGCTCCACAAATTATGTGGAGATCAGTGGGGTCCTTACAATCCTGGTCAAGAACAGCTTCTGCCCTGGACCTTAGTCTTTAAGGAACAGTGGTAGAGGCCAGCAGATGAAATAGTGGTTACATGGCTGGACTCTCACAAGGCTGACTACTGTTCAAGTCCTGAACCCGGTGGCTTGAAAATTACTCTGGGCACGTGTGTGTGCATGCCCAAGATCCTAGAGGAGAATGGAGGAGAAAGGATTGCAAAGAGGCTATCCCTCTTGGGGAGTGATTTCTCACTTTCCCTCTCACTGTCTCTGTCTCTCTCTCTAGCAAGTGCATACGCCCTAAGGCAAAAACCTTTAAAGAACCCTGGCTTTTAAAGGGCTCCAAATTTCTCCTGCTGTGCTGGTAAATATTTAAAAAATAGCTCTCCAAAAGAAAAATCTATCGCATTTGCTGATTTCCATGGAATCCCACCAAAGCTAATTTTGAGCTACCAATGTGATGACACTAAACCCAAAGTTTGAAAGAGGTGTCCCCAAGTGGTTCTCACAAGCCTCTATGAACCAGTTCTAGTATACAGCTATGATATACCTCAAATTCTTTTCCCTTAAGAAGATAAATAGCTATTAAAAACATGAAAATAATTTTAATTACATAAATTTTACATTTATTTTAACTTATATTTTTGATGAAAACATTTAAAAGTTATGTATTTAATACAATTACATTTTATTTATAATTTATTTTCAGTGATAATTACATTTATTTTTAAAAGATACTTTTCTTTGGTCCAGCAGCTGTGGCACAGTGGTGCCATGGAACACCGAAAATTATGTGGCAGATCACAGGTTTGGATCCCTGTGTCGTCTTGAAAACATAACCGCTGTGTGAATCCAAGATCCTGAGGAGCTGGAGGGCTAAGGAGGGGGGATTGCAGTGTGACAGGAACCTGTTTAGAGTGGTTTTCTCTCTTTGTCTCTCTCTCTCTCTCATACATGCACACATAATCTCTATTACAAATTTTGTAAAGATACTTTTTCTTCTTCTTCTTCTTCTCCTCCTCCTCTTCTTCTGTGTGTGTGGGTGAGAATACTTAAGATCTACCTTCTTAGCAAATTTCAAGTATGCAATGTAGTATTGTTAACTTTATAATCTCATTGCTGTGTATTAGATCACCAGAATGTATTCATCCTGCATAATTAATATTTCCTACTTTTTAACCAACATCAATCCATTTCCTCTACTCATGCCTCTCCCTGCCCCTCCCTACTCTCTGCTTCTATGCGATTGACTTTTATACATTCTTCATATTAGTGGTAGCATGTGGTATTTGTCCTTTCTTGCCTGACTTTATTTGGTATAATGTACTCTAGGTTCATCTACGTGGGCCCAAACAATAGAATTTCCTTCTTTTTGAAGACTGAATCTTATCTCTCTGTGTTGTGTGTGTGTGTGTGTGTGTGTGTGTGAGAGAGAGATTTTCTTTATCTATTCATCTATCAATGAACATTTATGTTGCTTCCATATCTTGACTATTGTGAATAATACTACAATAAACATGGAAATACAGATATCTCCTTGAAATACTGATTTTAATTTCTTTGCATATATACTCTGAAGTGAAATAATTAATTCATATGATAGACCTATTTTTAATTTTTTGAGGATGCTCCACACTATTTTCCATAATGGTGGCACCAATTTATATTCCCACTAACAGTGTTCAAGGATTCCTTTTTCTCCAAAACTTCATCAACCCTTATCTTTTGTCTTTTTGATAATAGCCATTCCAATAGGTATGAAGTGAAATCTCACCGTAGCTTTTATTTGCATTTCCCTGATGGTTAGTGATGTAAACACATTTTCATGTATCTATTGGTCATTTGGATATCTTCTTTTGAGAAATGTCTATTCATTACTATACCCATTTAAGAAAATTAGGTTATTTCTTCTTTTGCTATTGAGTTACAAGAGTTCTTTATACATTTTAAATTTTAACCTCTTATCAGATATATGGTTTGAAAATAATTTTTTCCATTTCTTATGTATCCTTTTCACTCTATTGGTTTTCTCCTTTGCTTTTCAGAAGATGTTAGTCCACTGTTGCATTGTTGACATAAAAATCTGCACCTGGGTGATTTACAAAGAATAGAGGTTTATTAGCTTACAATTCCAGTGACTGGGAAGTCTGAAAACATAGGCCTGGCATCAGGCTTGCCTACAGCATGACCAACGGAAGTAGAGAGGATGGCAGGTACATGCAGAGAGAGAAATGCATAAAAGTTGAATGTCATAAAAGTTCTCTCTTTTATGACAACACATCCTTGTGAGAACTACTCGCTTCTCGAGAGAGAGAACTCAGTTCTCTCACAAGACAGCATTAATCCATTCATGAGATTGCTGCCTCTCATAATCCAAATACCATGATTCAGTCACCACCCACTAAGACAAAATTCCCAAATATGAACATTCAGGGGACAAACCATTATCCAAATCATAACATTTAGTTCAATGTACTCTCACTTGATTCTTTTTTGCTTTTGTAGTCTCTGCTTTAGGTGTCATATCAAAAAAAATCATTGCTCAGATCAATGTCAAGAAGCTTTTCCTTTGTGTTCTTACAGTAATTTTTGAGTTTCAGTCTATGTTTAAGTCATTAGTCCATTTGAGCTGATTTTTGTGTATTGTTGATAAATCAATGCAATTTTATTGTTCTGCATATGAATATCCACTTGTCCCAACACCACTTATGGAGACTGTCCTTTCTCCATTTGTGTATGACAACCTTACTGAAGATTGGTTGACTGTAGATGCATGGATTTATTTCTGGGCTGTCTATTTTGTTCCATTAATCTATATGTTTTTGTGTATATACTGTACTGTTTTGATTACTGCAGGTTTGTCATATTTTGAAATCAGGAAGTGTGATACTTTTAGCTTGTTCTTCTTGCTAAAGATTCCTCGGGTTATTTGGGATCTTTTGTGGTTCATATGAATTTTAGGATTTTTTTTCCCTAGTTTTGTAAAGAATGCCATTGAGGGAACCAGCAGTTAGCGTAATGGCTATGTCGCTGGACTCCCACGTAGTCGACTGCGGTTCGTGTCCCGGACCCGGTGGCTTAAAACTCACGCCGGGCACGTGTGCGTGCGTGCCCAAGATCCCGAGAGGAGAATGGAGGAGAAGGGATTGCGGCGTGACCATCCCCCCTGGGGGGTGATTTCTCGCTTTCTGTCTCTATGTCTCTCTCTGTCTGTCTGTCTGGCGAGCGCACGCGCCCTACAGTGAAAATCTCTCCAAAAAAAAAAAAAAAAAAAGAATGCCATTGAGATTTTGATACGGATTATATTGAATCCATAGATAAATTTAGGTAGTATAAACAATTTAAAAAATATTTTTTCCTCTAGTCCATAAATACAGGATGTCTTTCCATTTATCTGTGTCTTCTTTAGTTTCCCTCATCAAAATTTTATAATTTTGAGCATACAAATCTTTTACATCTTTAATTTTGTTTACTTCTAAGAATTATATTCTTTTTTTCTATGGAATTTTGAATGGAATTTTTTAAATGTCCTTTTTAGAGTGTTCATTATTTATGTAGAGAAACACAACTTTTTTTTACATTGGACTTGTACCCTGTATCCTGTAACTTTACTAAATTAATTTATTAGTTCTAACAGTTTTTGTTGAATCTTTTAGGGTATTTTAGAGCATGTGATATGCAGGCAGATGATTTTACTTCTTCTTTTCTGATGTATTTCATTACTTTTTTTTAATTTAAGAAAGAATTATTTTATTTAAACTTATTTATTTATTTATTTATTTATTTATTTTAAGTCGACCAAAGAGGGATAGAGTGAGATAGAGAGAGAGAGAGAAAAAGTGAGAAAGTAAGCTGCCAGGTCCAGGACTCGAACCATGGTTGGCCATGTGGGAGTCCAGCACACTTAACCACCACACCACCTGTCAGCTCCTCATTACTTTTCCTTGACTAGTTGCTCTGACTAGGACTGCTAGTACTATATGAATAGAGGTTGCAAGAGTGTACATACTTGTATTAGATTGCCTTGTACTAGATCTTAGAAGGAAAGCATTTTTTTTTCCTATTTACTTTTTAAGAGAGATTTTTGCTATAAGGTGTGTGCACTCACCAGAGAGACATAAAGTGAGAAATCATTTCCCATTGGGGGGATGGCCATGCCACAATCCCTTCTCCTCCAGTCTCCTTTCAAGATTTTGGGCATGTGCGCACATGCACCAGGCATTAGTTTTAAGCTGCCAGATATGGGACTCGAACTGTGGTCAACTATGTGGGAGTCCAGCAACATAACTATTACATCATCTGCTGGTCCCAGAAGAAAAGCTTTTAAGTGTTCTCCCTCTGATTATGATGTTACCTGTGGGATTTCTTTTTTTTTGTTTAAATTTTTGCCATAGGGTGCCTGTGCTTGCCAGAGAGAGACAAAGAGAGACAGAGAGAGCAGGAAAGTGAGAAATCACCCCCCAGTGGGAAGGGATGATCATACTTCAATCCTTTCTCTTCCATTCTCCTCTCAAGATTTTTGGCACACACATATATATGACCAGCGTCTTTCCCAAGCCACCAGGTCCAGGATTCAAACCACAGAGTTGGCCATGTGGTACTCAGTGTCTGCTGACCCTGTGAGATTTTTATATATGACCTTTATTCAGTTAAGTTCTGTCTGTATCTATTTTCTAGAGAGTTTTAATGATGAATGAATGCTAAACTTTGTTAAATGTTTTTTCTATGTATATTGAAATGCTCAATTGCCTCTATTTTGTTAATGTAGAGTGTCACATTGATTTATTTGTATATACCATTCTTGCATCTTCCAGCACCTCTAGAATCTAGTCATCATGATCCAGTCACTGTTCATCAGGACCAAATTCTAAAACATGAACTTTTGCTGAACAAATCATATCCACAACATATATCAATAAGGTCCATTTGGTCTATAGTGTTAAAGTCAGTAGTTCAGTTTCTGTCTAGATGTTCTATTAATTATTGTAAGGGGAGCATTGAAGTCCTCTACCATTATTGTATTACTGTAAATTTTTACTACCTGACCTGTAACAGAAAATTGTTGCTTATCCCTGTTTTAGATCATAGCTGACAGTTCAACAAGTTATATAAAATGTCTTGATTGTAGCAACATATAAAAGTGATTTTGCTGAAATGAAGACAACAAAAATAAATGTTATGGAATCAATAAAAAATAATTCCCAAGTTATGTATATCCTGTTACTCATTCAACTATTTCTGACTCATTGAAAGAACAATCAGACATGTATAAACATAATTAAATTCAGGCATCTTTGCTATTATGCTAACTTTCAATAGTACTAAAGCCATAGCTTTACACATATTTACTGATTTTTGTGTTTATAAAGATAAAGGTGTCAAATAAGAGATAGAACATATTTTTTGACTATTTATTGCTTTGACTTACAATTCTTAATTACTAGGCATAATGGTATACAGGCCTCTGTTTATATTTTTGCTCTGGGGCTCTCAGATAATAGAGGGGATCTGAATGAGGCTTGGTAAGTATGTCAACACTTAGCTGTCAGGAATCACTTTTTTGTTTGTTAGGGTGTTGTGCTCTGAGCAAAATCTCTGAGAGGTTCTGTCAATGTGTAATATGCACAGCAAAGACTACCTGTCTGCCGCCACCACAGAACACTGAGAGAGGAAACCAGTGGGACACTTGCAATAGACTGAATTGCATCCTCTCAAAATTCATAGTTGAAGTCATAGCCCTCAATGCAAATATATATAAAGATAGGGTTTTTAAAAAGGAATTATTTAATTGTATTATTATTATTGTTATTTTAATTTGCTAAAGGCCATGTGCATTCCTGAGAGAGAGAAAGTGAGAAAGCAAGCTGCTAAGTCCAGGACTTGAACTATGGTCAGCCATGTCAGAGTCAAGGGTCTAAACCACCACATCACCTGCTGGCCCTGAGACAGGGTTTTTAAAGAGATAATTATGGGATACTTACCTGGCGGGGGAGATGCCATGATCACTAAGGTGTATTTCCCAGGGCGAGGTTTATGCATTACACTCTGGATGTGCTGACCCCTGCAATTTCCCCAAATGTGGGAAACTCGACTGCATAATTTGTGGTAGTGGGGGACTGCATTTGCCCTTTCCCCTGTTATATTTGAAAAAGAGAGAGAGAGATAATTATGGTTAAATGAAGTCATAAAGATGAAGCCCTAATCTGATAGGACTATAGACTTATAAGAAGAGGAAGATCTCTTTCTCTCTTTGTTTCCTGCTCTGTCATGTCAGAACACAGTCATAAGGCAGCCATTCACAAGACAACAAAAGGGTCTTTACCAAAAAACAAACCTTACTAGAATCTTCGTCTTAGACTTTCTAGCATCCAGAACTGTGAAAAAATAAGTGTTTGTCATTTAAGCCACAAGTCTATGGTATTTGAATATGGCAGTTCAAATAGATGAAGAGGTATTTTGGTAACATGAGGAGAGGTGCTACTGTTAAACAAAAATGCGTAAGAATGTGAAGATGACTTTTTGAGCAGAGTTGTGGTAGAAGTTTGAGCAAAGCCTAAACCTAGAAAGACAAATTACATTATACCTTCAGTTTCCAGAATAATCCTCTAGGTTTAGGCTTTGCTTTGGACTTATCACCCCTTTCTTTCTTCTGTTCCCTTCCTTTGGAATATAAATATTTATTCTATGTCTGTTTCACAATGATGTTTAGGGCACACATAACTTGTCTAGTTACACAAGCTCACAGCTGGACAGGAATTTTGTCTCAGGATGAATTAAACTTCAAGTCTTACCCATACCAGGTTGAATATTTAGATGAGACTTTGGACTTGTCTTTGAGCAAGATTCCTAAGTTGATTGAATGTATCTCTCAAAAATTCATGTGTTAAAATTTGGTGTCAATCCAGGCAGTAGTACAGTGGCAACGCAACTACACTCACATGGGAAAGGTATTGTATTCCAGGACCTCCCTGAACATATTGGGCACATGCACATAGCCATGGTCTGGGCTGGTGGAGATGGAGGGACGAATCACAGCATGAAGACTCTGCTGAAGAGGGGCTTTCTATCTCTCTTTCATATGGAAGAAATAAATGCAGTTTTAAAAATTGGTAAGTCATTGTAATGGTGTTAAGAGGGTGGAGACTTACGCTAATGTTGAAAGTGGAACCTTTAAGAGGTGATAAAGATTAGGTGGGGCCCTCATGATTAAATTTTGGTATTTTTTTTTTTTTTTTTTTTTGAGAGATTTTTGCTTATAGGGCACCTGTGCTTACTGGAGAGACAGAAAGCAAGAAATCACCCCCCGGGGGGGTGGCCATTCCACAATCTCTTCTCCTCCACTCTCTGTTTGGGATTTTGGGCATGCACCTCACACATGCCCAAGGTGAGTTTAAGCTATTGGGTCCACAGTCGACTATGTGGGAGTTCAGCAACATAATCATTATACCATCTGCTGGTTCCGACTCTTGGTAGCTTTATAATAAGAGCAGGCACATGGACATACGTGATCAGTTCTCGCTCTGTCTTGCCATGTGATACCTTATACCACCTTGGGGGGCTACAGAGATTACCCGTGAATAAGAAGACCATCACCAGATGTAGCCCCTTAATCTTGGACTTACAAAACCAGGAACTAAATAAATCTCTATTCTTTAGAAATCACCCAGACATAAGTATTTATGTTATTAGCGACAGATGAGACTAAAACAGTTGGTTTAGCAAGAATATCCCTACCTTTGATGTCCATCCATGGCCCACTCCCCTTTGTATCTCACAGTAAATCTCCATGTCTTTACTATATTCAGAATTAAACCCAGTTCTACACAGTGGTTTTTTCACCCCTATTGGAATAGTTTCTAAATAAAGTCTGTTTTTACCTCTTAAATACTGTTCAACTCAGGTTCTCTTTAACAAATGCTATAGACTGAATTGTGTCCTCTTCCTATATCCAAATCATATGTTGAAGCCCTAACCCTTAATGTAACTGTATCTAGAGACAGGATATTTAAGAGGTAATTAAAATTAAAAGAGGTCATAAGGATGGTTCCTAAATATTATGTGGCCTTATAAAAGAGGAAGAGTCCCTCCTCAATGCTCCCATGTAAAGACACAATGAGAAAGCACCTTTTTGTAAGCCAGAAAGTGAGAGCCTCATTAGAAGTCTCATTTCTACCCTGCTGGAAACTTGGACTTCATAGCCTCCAAAACTGAAAAAGTAAATGTCTGCTGTTTAATCTACCCAGTTTATGGTATTTTGTTATGGCAACTGGAGCTAACAAAGACAGCGTTCAAAGATGAAGTGCAGACATGTGTGCAAATACATATATATATATGTATTTCCAGAGCCAAGATGCTCAAGAAAATTGGTGTGGAGTAGAGAACCAGGTTTGAAGAGCGAGAACCCATACAACATGGTTATTAGCACCCTCGATGAGTGAGGAGACATTGAGACTAGGGTGGAAGGAAAAGAGACTGACATGGGGCCTCTTTTACTATTGGGTTTGTCCTGTCCTCTCTCTAGATCTCTTCCTCATTAGCAATATATGTAGCCCCAAAGTGAGGTATAGGCTATAGCCTTAGTCAACAAATAAATCATACTGTATGCTGTTACTCCTTTTCCCCATCTCTACTCCATATTCTCTGGAAAACATAGTGTGGCTGTTTGGGTGGAGGGATGAAAACTGGATTCCTCCACAGGAAGCTTCTTGAGCAGCAGATGAAAAAAGAATCCTTGCAAGAGCCCAGATCCAGCTTTTCCTTGTGGGACAATGGCTGGGAAGACATGATAGATGGGTCTGCACAGGCCTATACATCTGCTTTTCATCAGTCTCTTTAGGATAGCTGGAGGCCCCATCTGGCAATCAGGACATGTCTATCCAGCAATCATTTGCTGGCTGAAAGAAAGACAAGTAGGTTTGCTTCTTTTTAAAGTACTAAGAGGGAGCAGCTGTGGAACTTATGGAGGAAACATGGTGGGGTGAGAAAAACTAAGTCAGAATCTTGGTCAGACAATTTAGGTTTATGAAAATGAAGTTGTGTCCAAATTGTGGTTGGGAGCAAGAGAGGAAGCCATATGACTAAAGGCAGGTTCAAATACCTAGGTTGACCAGTTGGGCATGTACACCTTATATCCTAAAGAGTTGGGTAGTGCTAGGGATAAAGAATCACAGTACGACGAGACCCTGTCCAGGATGCTTCTCTTGCACATGCATGCGAACACACGCACTTGTGGAGGGCATTGCATATGGAAGCCATCTTGGGAGCTTCTTGAGAGCTGTCTGCCATCTTAGAAATCTTAGGCTTCACTTCCTCATTGAGCAAACCATGTCTCAGAAATTATGTGACCAACTGTTGCTAGGCAATGGGAGATCCACCCACATCAATGATTGGCTCATACTGTTGTATTTCATTTTCGGGCAACCAATTGGTGCCCACCAGCCTGTATTTAAAGCACAGTTTGCTCTGTAATAAAGGAAGATTTGATCATCACCTCATCTGGTCTCCACTCTGTGTATGTCTGTGAGAGTTCTGCGAGAGTCTGTGTATGTGTGTGTGTGAAAGTTTTATGTGGGTCCTTTTTTTCACCAACCTCACCCAGGTACCCGTTTGACTGTCCTGCAGGTCGGGACACGCACTGTCTATCATTACAAAAAAAAAAAAAAAAGAATCACTGTATGATTTAGCAAAAAAGTTGGAACTGCAATAGATTATTTGTAAGCCCATGTTTATAGCAGCCTTATTCATAAGAGCTATAAGTTGGAAACCACCCAAATGTCCATCAGTGGATGAATGGATGAACAAAATGTGGTATTTAATACATTGGAATATTATTCAGCCTTAAAAAGGAATGAAACTTGCCTGTTGGTTCTCTGAGTAGCACCATGGTGGTTGGCAAGAATAAGTGCCTTATGAAAGGCAGCAAAAAAGGGAACCAAGAAGAAAGTGTTTGATCCATTTTCTAAAAACATATTGGTATTACGTGGAAGTACCTGCTATGTTCAACATAAGAAATATTGGGAAAACACTGGTCACCAGGACTCAAGGAACCTAAATTGCATCTGACAGCCTTAAGGGCCGTGTGTTTGAGGTGAGCCTTGCAGATCTGCAGAATAATAAAGTTGCATTTAAGAAATTCAAGCTAATTACTGAGGATGTTCAGGGCAAAAAATGCCTGACTAACTTCCATGGCATGGATCTTACCCGTGACAAAATGTGTTCCATGGTCGAAAAATGGAAGGCCATGATTGAAGTTCATGTTGATGTCAAGACTACTGATGGTTATTTTCTTTGTCTCTTCTGTGTCGGGTTTACTAAAAAAAAATGCAGCAATCAGATACGGAAGACCTCTTATGCCCAGTATCAGCAGGTCTGCCAAATAGAGGAGAATATAGTGAAAATTGTGACCCAGAATGTGCAAATGTCTTGAAAGAAGTGGTCAATAAACTGATTCTACACACCATTGGAAAAGACATAGAAAAGGTTTGTCAGTCTACCTGTCTTTTTCATGATGTCTTCATCAGAAAAGCAAAAATGCTGAAGAAGCCCAAGTCTGAATTGGGAAAACTCATGGAGCTTCATGGTGAAGGTAGTAGCTCTGGAAAAGCTACTGGGGATGATATGGGCACTAAATTTGAATGAACTGATGGAAATGAACCACCAAGAATCTGTTTGAATTTCAGTTGAGACTTTTAATAGTGACAAGTAAAAAGTCTTATTTGTGACAAAAAAAAAAAAAAAAAAGTAATGAAACTCAAACACATGCTACCACATGATGTACCTGGAAGTCATTATGCTGAGTAAAATAAACCAGTCACAAAGGGACACATACTGTATGATTTCACTCATATGAACTACCTAGAGCAGTCAGAGTCATAAAGGCAGAAAGAATGGTGTTAGGTACACTTTACCACAACTTTTTAAAATTAAAGAGTAAAAAAGAAGGCAAGACCAGCAGTTGGCATAATGGCTATTCCGCTGGACTCCCATGTAGTTGACCGCAGTTTGAGTCCCGGACCCAGTGGCTTAAACTCACTCCAGGTGTGTGTGCGTGTGCGTGCCCAAGATCCCGGGAGGAGAATGGAGAAGGGATTGTGGTGTGGCCATCCACCCTGGGGGGCGATTTCTTGCTTTCTGTCTCTCTGTCTCTCTCTGTCTTTCTGGCGAGCACACCTACCTTATAGCAAAAACCTTTCAGAAAGAAAGAAAGAAAGAAAAGAAAAGAAAGAAAGAAGAAAGAGAAGGCAAGAAGAAGAAAGTGCTTTTATCGCATTCCATGACATCCCTAGGATGGCATCCTTTGATGTTAGAATTTACCTAAGTCTCTGAATTGGACCCTGATTGATTCATGTGCAGAGCCTTCAAACTAACAATGAAGCCAGGCCATGGTGGTTCAGGCTGCTCCTAAGACACTGCACTTCACCGGATGTACATGGGACTTCTGGGTTAAATTCCTGGCCTAACCTAAAGGCCAGATGCAGAGGCATGTACCTATAGTCCCATCTATTCTAGAGGCTGAGCCAGGAACATTTCAACAATGAGACTCTCTAAAAATAGAAACAAAAAACTAGCAACTATTATTAAATCATAATCTCTAGGATTGGGTCCATCGGTCACTGGTTGGTTTTTTTTTTTTTTTTTGGGAGGGTTT
>NW_006209405.1:541698-546526 GCF_000334495.1 Tupaia belangeri chinensis | reverse complement strand
CACCGCAATCCCTTCTCCTCCATTTTCCTCTCGGGATCTTGGGCACGCACGCACGTGCGCCCGGCGTGAGTTTTAAGCCACCAGGTCCGGGATGCGAACCGCGGTCGACTACATGGGAGTCCAGCGACAAAACCATTATGCTAACTCGTTGTTTTTAAAAGCTGCCTGCATAAGGGCCAGCCCATGGTGTGGTAGTTAAGACAGCTGGATCCCACATGGCCAACTGCACTGTTCTGGTCCAGGAACCAATGGCTTGAAATACACACTGGGCACTTGTGTGCGCATCCCCAAAATCCCAAAAGGAGAATGGGGGAAGCAGGGATTGTGACATGATCATGCTCCACGGAGGGTGCTTTCTCACTGACCTTATCTCTATCTCTTTGTCTCTCTTCAGAAAGTGCACATGCCCTCTGGTAAATTAAAAAGAAAAGCTGCCTAGGTGATTCTGAGAAGCATCCAAAGTGGAGAACCACTGCCCTAGATGCCCACATAGACCTTTGGCACTCAAATTTCTAGGAGATGGTTTTCTTTGGATGACAAGATGCACATAAAATAAAATTTGCCATTGCAACAACTTTAAAGTATTCAATTTAATTCACTAAATCCATTTTCAATGTGTGGAACCATCACCATTATCTAGTTCCAGAACTTTCCCATCACTTCAAAAGGAGACCTTGCACCCACTACACTTACATCTCATTCTTTCAGGCCCCCAGTCAATGATAATAACCAATCTTATTTCTGTCTCTATAGAGTTGCCAATTCTGGGCATTTTCTATATAAGGGGTGATATAAATATATTTGTGACTGACTTCTTTTACTTAACATAATGTATTCAAGGTCCATCTATGCTGTAATATGTGCCAGTATTTTGTTTCTTCTTATGGCTGAATAGCATTCCATTGTATGGATATACCACAGTTTGTTTATTCATTCATCTGTTGATGGACACATGGGTTGTTTCCACCTTTTGGCTATTGTGAACAAGGCTGCAATGAAGGCAAATATGCAAATACCTGCTCAAGTCTCTGTTTTGAAAGGTCCATCTATGCTGTAATATGTGCCAGTATTTTGTTTCTTCTTATGGCTGAATAGCATTCCATTGTATGGATATACCACAGTTTGTTTATTCATTCATCTGTTGATGGACACATGGGTTGTTTCCACCTTTTGGCTATTGTGAACAAGGCTGCAATGAAGGCAAATATGCAAATACCTGCTCAAGTCTCTGTTTTGAATTCTCTTGGGTATATACCTAGGAGTGGAATTGCTGAGTCACATGGTAACTCTATCACAAACCTTTTGAGGAACCACCATGCTGTTTTTCACAGCTGCTGCATCATTTTATAAAATTTATTCATTTCTTCCATGAGCAAGTGATAGAGAGAGAGACACCCCCTACAGAGTCTTGATGCCACAATTGCCCCCTAGCCTTCAGCCAGTCCCAGATTATTGGTAAGTGTGTGGCCCATGTTTTTATAGAGTTCTCCAGACTTGAACCAAGAATCTTCCCATGTGGGATTGCTTCACATTTTCCTGCTGTTACCACTGTCTGGCCCCTAGAACATGGTTTTGAGTAGTCATGGTCATGGGAGAGAAGACACTACCAAAGTCATCTATGTGTAGAGAAAGCATTTGGCTGGTTCTTGTTTTTGAGCTAGTTCCCCTTGTGTCTTGTCTTCATATTTTTTCAAATCAAGGTGAAGAACACATGCCCCCTTCCCCCCAAGATTTACTCTGGTCATCTATTTTAGAAACCTTTTACTCCCTAAGTGATTTCTGAGATACATTATGGCACTGAGGCCACTTTTCACTTCCAGAGAGCATGTCACAAAATACCACTTGCCCTGTTTATGGACTTGAACTCCAGGAGGGCCTGCATGCTGCCACAGCTAGCTAGTATTCAGCTTTGCCATAGCTAGTGCTCAGTCTTTGCCTGACTTGCCTTTAGCACTGGCACCTCAAACATCTGAATGAGCAGTCTCCCAAGGCCTGGAGCAAAGCCTTCCCAGCCAAGTGAGACACAACACCTCCTTTTGCCTTCTGGCCTCTTAATGTGCTTTGCATTAAAATACCCATTTTGGCTTTGCCTTTGAGTCAGTTCTCAGGGGAGCAATAAAAGATGAGCCATTAACATGTGGCCCATGGAGATGTAGTGGACTGAGAAATGACTACAATTCATTCAATTCAGGCCCTTTCTGCACTTTTCCCACACATCAGCAATGACTGCGATGATTCTCACATCCTAGTCTCAGCTCTACCACTAACTGGAAGTGTCATTTAAACCAATCACTTCCTCCTTTCTCTTGATCTTAGTTTCCCCATCTACTAAACAAGCAGGGAATCTATAAGTGGCTCTTCCAACTTTAAATATTCTATGATTAATAAGCAAGTCGAGCTTAGCTCTAAGAAACACAGAGGGCTTCTGCTCTATACAGAATGATGGGCAATACTTTGGAAGGTATTTTCTTTCCTGGCTGAAATGGCATGAAATAAATTTCTTTTATAATGACACCTGATCCAAAACCTCTGAAACTGCGCTCCACCCTTGAGATACTGTAGAAAAAGTTTTTATTTGCAGAATTTTAGTGTGACCTTTTCTGAGGCAGAATTTTGTATTGGGGTAGGGGAGTGGTAAATGGGGGTGGGAAATACTGGATTGTGATTAACCAGATAATGAACCCCGTCTGCTTTCATCCTAGTCTCAGCTCTACCACTAACTGGAAGTGTCATTTAAACCAATCACTTCCTCCTTTCTCTTGATCTTAGTTTCCCCATCTACTAAACAAGCAGGGAATCTATAAGTGGCTCTTCCAACTTTAAATATTCTATGATTAATAAGCAAGTCGAGCTTAGCTCTAAGAAACACAGAGGGCTTCTGCTCTATACAGAATGATGGGCAATACTTTGGAAGGTATTTTCTTTCCTGGCTGAAATGGCATGAAATAAATTTCTTTTATAATGACACCTGATCCAAAACCTCTGAAACTGCGCTCCACCCTTGAGATACTGTAGAAAAAGTTTTTATTTGCAGAATTTTAGTGTGACCTTTTCTGAGGCAGAATTTTGTATTGGGGTAGGGGAGTGGTAAATGGGGGTGGGAAATACTGGATTGTGATTAACCAGATAATGAACCCCGTCTGCTTTTAATCAGCCCTTTCCTGTTCTCCCAGACCTCTAAACTTTTAATATTAATGGAAACAGATTTGAATTCTGGAAAGAGCTATTCTGGAAAATAATTGGATATTTACTAGGTGAAAAGTGAAATTGCGCAGGCATTTCATAGGGTTTGGTATTTGACAGGTGCCATTTTTCTTTCCAATGTGTTGCATACCTCTGTTTTATAAACCAATATGGATAGTGGCATAAAAGATTACAGGTTTACATGGTGGCAAGGCCTGGGAATATGTTCAGAGGTGGGGGTTGGTGGGAAGGAAGAGAGAACTTCAACTGAGGATAAGGTTGAAAGGCTTGAATTAGTAGGGCAGAATTATTTGAAGGCAAAGAATATTAAAAAAAAATAAAACAAATATAGCCATGTTCATAAGTGGAGAATGCATCCAGAGAGAGAGTGAGAGAGAGAGAGACATGTTGGCTTACCTAGGCAAGGCTGACTCTGCACAGGAAGATAATGTTTCCCCTGGCTTCACAAAGGACTTTGTAGTTACACAGGGCAGGAAGGTACTGGGAAAGAGAAGGCGATTTTATTAAAACAAAAGCACAGACTCCTCAAGGATTATAGGCAAACCAAGTAAGCTGAGAACAGATCTGCTAGAAAGCAAAGGAGGGCTACCCTAGTGGTTTGATGCATTCTTCTTGGATTCTTTCACTTGGGGGTCTGTCACTTCACTCATCAGAACACCCACATCTTCCTCCACTAATGATCTGACCCTACTGTGGACAGAAGATTTATTTGAAGGATTCCCGTTGAGTATAGCTGAAATGATGATTATTTTAAAAATACTAAAAAATTTTACATTATTACAAATGCTTCTCAGGGATTATAAGAAACATTCAAAACAGGCTTTTAAGAGCAGATATTTTTTGGATATTGCCAATAAGTTACTTGTAGTCCCAGATAACCAGTGTAGTTTTGTCAGAATCTCAGTTTCTTTCTGGCCCTACTATGGCAGCCACCATCCTATTTTCTACCATTCATGCTTTCCTATTTGGCCAGAGTAGAAGAGCTCATTCTCACAGTCTTATTCCTTCAATCAGTGGTTCTACTTTTAAGCTGCACATGAACCAAACAATGTTCCTTGTTGAACATCAGCTGGCAGGCTGAGATGTGTCTTTCATCTATGAGTATAATGCTGGGGACAGGTGAAGCTGGGAAGGAAAGACTGATCACTCGGTGCAAATTGAACCACTGCTGGGAGAACCACTGAGCTTCCCACATGCTGTTGAAGTAGCATGGTTGTTTCAAGGAACAGATAGAATTAATTTGCAGGACTTTATACACAACCTTTAGGGAGGGCACTGTGGGATTATTAGGGAAGCAGCTCAATCATATAAGCATGATTATATAACTTTATATGTAAAACTTGAATGGCATATATGACGGGATGCCAATATATGCCATTTCACCTTTTCAAGTTTTTAAGTGTTTACTTGGAGAAAAAGAAATTGTTTAGCTTCTAAAAATTCATAAAGAATTTGGTGCACTTATCCCGAAAACTAACTTACCATGAAAGCCAGGCACTTATCTTGAAAACCAGCTTACCTTGAAAAGTAGACCTTATGGACCAATGTTTTTGTAGACGAGAAAACTGAAGTCAGTAGAGGGGAAGTCACTCAGTAAAACACTAACAGAACCAAAGCTAGCTTC
>NW_006209405.1:535367-541660 GCF_000334495.1 Tupaia belangeri chinensis | reverse complement strand
GCAACCAAATTAAAGCAAAAGAAATAAGGAACCTGGTTCACACCAAGGTCAAACTTATCACCAAGGATATCTCAATATCGCATTCTAATCCAAGCTTCTAAAGGGCCCCAATTGATACAGAAACCCAGAGCAAGAAAAATATACCTTCATTCCCAGCAAGTTCAGTACCATTGTCTGGTCTTGTTTATAGCTAAAAGCTAGCCCCTGGTAGAAAATTCCTGTTGCTTTCTCTCCCAAATATTGCTTCCGCTCTACTACACTTATTATGGACTTTGTGTTCATTCCAGATAATTCACAGAAGTTATATCTGGAGTTAACTGAGGAGGAGAAGAAAAGAAGAGAGCAGAGGAATAGGTTTCCTTGACTCCTCCCCTCCCTCCCCTACCCCGCCTGCTCAGCCTAACCATATGCAGTGCCTTGGGGTTTTGTCTCCTGGGGCATGCTCATCCCCAACAGAGTAAATAGAGAGACCTACTGTTGACCACGCTTTCAAAGACCTTCTCACCTAGTCTGCAATCTCCTCTGTGAAAAAAGCCAGCTGAAAAGACCACTGCCCATTTTACAGGTGGAATCATAAAAAGGTACATCTGCGAGCTGGATACTCACTTTGTGGAACTCCTACAGTGATTTTGTTATTGAGATGAAATTCATATTACATAAAACTAACCATTTTAGGGGCTAGAAGGTGGCATGGTGTTTAAGAGTGATGGACTCCCACATGGCTGACCATGGTTTGAGTCCCAGACCCAGCAGCTTGCTTTCTCATGTTCTCTCTCTCTCCCCCCCCTTTTCTGGTCAAATTAAAGAAAATAAAAAAAGTTTAATAAAAATAATTTTAAAGGGAACCAGCAGTTAGCGTAATGGCTATGTCGCTGGACTCCCACATAGTTGACCGCGGTTCGCGTCTCGGACCCGGTGGCTTAAATCTCACGCCGGGCGCGTGTGCGTGCGTGCCCAGGATCCCAAGAGGAGAATGGAGGAGAGGGGATTGCGGCGTGACCATCCCCCCTGGGGGGTGATTTCTCGCTTTCTGTCTCTATGTCTCTCTCTGTCTGGCGAGCGCACGCGCCCTATAGCGAAAACCTCTCCAAAAAAGAAAAAGAAAAAAAAATAATTTTAAAAACAGCTTTAACCATTTTAAAGTAAACAATTCAGTGGCATTTAGTACAGTCATAATGTTCTGAAGCCTCTACTTCTATCTTGTTCCCAAACATCACCAACCCCAAAGGAAAAGCCATACCCAAGAAACAATAACTCCCCACTTCCTCATCTCCTCCTATCTCACTCCCTAGCCACTGGTAACTGCCAAACATCGCTCTTTCTCCATGAAGTTACCTATTTTGGACATGTCACATATAACAGATGACTTTTGGTATCTGACTTCTTTCACTTATCATGATGTGTTTAAGGTTTATTCCAGTGGTAACATGTATCAGTACTTAGTTCCTTTTTATGGCTGAA
Source organism: Tupaia belangeri chinensis (assembly GCF_000334495.1). NCBI lineage: Eukaryota > Metazoa > Chordata > Mammalia > Scandentia > Tupaiidae > Tupaia > Tupaia belangeri. The sequence continues at coordinate 540,199 of NW_006209405.1, read as the reverse complement.
ACATATTCCATAGATGGGTATACTACAGTTTTGTTTATCCATGCATCTGTAGATGGGCATTTCAACCTTTTGGTTATTGTGAATAGTGCTAGTTAAATGTATGGTGTGCACATGTGGCTTTTGAGTTTTTTTTTTTTTTTTCAATTCTTTTGGGTATATACTGAGGAGTAGAATTACTAGGTCTTAGAGTAATTCTATGGTTCAGTGTTTGAAGAACTGCATGGCAATTTTTCAGCTCTGTAACCATATTCTCCCACTCCACAGCTGCTAAATACTCAGGGGATATTAACTGGTTTCAAAATATTAATACAACCAGTGGAAAATTTTTAAATGATAATTAAGATTATATAACAACATAAAAAATTCTTAATGGTATAATGTTAAGTGATAACAACAAAGTACCACATTGTATATTCACTATGAATGCAATTATAGAGAACACGATTATGTGCAGATAGGGCTAAAAGGGATGCGTACACAAAAACAATTTGCATTCAAGCTGTGGGATCAGTGGTAAGAGTTTCTTTTTCTTTTTTGAAATATTCTTTGATGTTGTTTTATTTTGCCATAGAACAAGAGTATGTGTAGGTATATTATCTCATCTTCTTCTTTTTTCTTTTTAATTTGCCAGGGGGCTCATGTGCTTGCCAGAGAGGTGGGGGAAGCATCCTCCCATGGGGCATGGCTGCACTATGATCCTGTCTTCCCCATCTCTCCTTTTGAGATTTTGGGTATGTATATGCATGTGTCTGGTGTGTTTCTCAAACCACTGGATTTGAGATTTGAACCATGCAGTCTGCCAGGTGGAATTCACCTGCTTTAACCACCATGCTGGCTAGCCCCCATTGTCTTATCTGTATTGCTTATCTCATTGTCTTTCAAAAAGACACATCACATCTTTCTTCCCATTTTGTTGTTTGCCTTTAGTTTTCACTATAGGGTGAATGCACTTGCTACAGGGAGACAGAGATATAGAGAGAAGGGGAGTGAGAAAACACCTCCCCTCTGGGGGGGGGCGATGGTCATGTAATCTCTTTTTCTTCATTCTTTCTTGGGATTTTGGACATGCACACACTTGTGCCCGTGTTTTTCAATCCACTGGGTCTGAGACTCGAACCGTTCAGTCAACCATGTGAGATCCAGTTACCTTAACCACTACCATGCCACCAGCTGGCCCATTTCTTCCTGGTTTTAATGTGATTTTTTTTTTACTTGTTTCAGTCATTTTCACTGGAAAATTTGAGATTCCTTTAAAATGGGTGGAATATAGAAAATATTGTGCAGTCCATTCTGTTTTAGTCAACTCAGAATCAGTCTCTGGGTAACTAAAGTAAGTAGAGAATTGTTTTCTTTGCACATGTCTCAGTGGTCCTGGTTTCATTGTGATATACAACAGAAATTAATATCTGTCAAAATCTGCTGATGTTTATGGGGCAATGGATTTGGAATAAGAGAACTAATGAGTGACAGCCTTTTCACTTTCAAAGTGCCTGTTTTCTGGGACCAAACTCAGGTTCAGAGTATATTTATTTTTAATTTATCTGATGATATTAATATAAATTGAAGTCTTGATTTTGATAATGAGATGTTGCTGATAGACAAGTGTAGAGAGGAGGGGGGAGGGGTATTTGTTTTTCTTAAATTGTTGGGGTGATATAGCTGTACAAATATAACCTCAACAATGCTGTTGTCTGGCTGTACATGGGTTAATCCCTTCAGACACGACTCCCACTTACTAATGGGATTGTCACAGGTCTGAGATAAGCAATACAGAGATATCATTTTTGTTCAGGGTTTATTTCTCATCCAGCACATTAGATCCACTATTACACTCAGCATGACATAGTTGCTAAGAGTCATGCAGACCAAGCCTCAAATCTTGGCACCCTTTTTTGTTAGCTGTGTGACCTTGGGTAAGTTACTTCACCTTTCTATGCCTCAGCCTTCTTTTTTGGAGAGGTTTTTTTTTTTTTTTTTTTTTTTTTTTTTTTTTTTTTTTTTGCTATAGGGCATGTGCGCTCACCAGAGAGACAGAGAGATAGAAAGTGAGAGAGAAATCACCCCGCCCCCCTCAGGGGTGATGGCAACGCTGCAATCCCTTCTCTTCCATTCTCCTCTTGGGATCTTGGGCACGCATGCACACACAGCCAGCATGAGTTTAAGCCATCGGGTCCGGGACTCAAACCACGGTTGGCTACGTAGGAGTTCAGCGACATAGCCATTATGCTAACTGCTGGTCCCTCTATGCCTCAGTCTTGTCATCTGTAAAACGAGAATGGTGATTGAACCTGCCTCATAGGATTGTTTTGAGGTTTAACAGATGCAGTGTATCTGTTGGACAGAGAAGGACAGTCCCGAGCTAAAGTACTTTCCAATATGATTAAACAAAAACAGAAAGAGAAAGTGGGAAAATGGGAAGTCCCTCTACCCAAAGTTTGAGCCCAGGGAGAAACAGAAGTATTAAAAGTTTTTCAAACAGGAAAGAGAAAGAAGAAGTGGATGGTTACAAAAGTCTGCTTTGTTGGAGATGGCTTTACTAGAAAACCACCTAAATATGAAAAATTCATTAGGCCAATGGGCTTACATTTCAAGAAGGCCCACATAACACACCCTGAACTGAAAGCCACCTTTTGCCTGCCAATACTTGGTGTAAAGAAGAATCCCTCATCCCCACTATCTACAACTTTGGATGTTACCACCAAAAGGAGGCAAGGTTATTTGGGGGAAATATGCCCAAGTTACAAACAATACTGAAAATGATGGATGCATAAATGCTGTCTTACCGGTTTGATAGCAGTTGCATACAAGTAGCTCTTTCTAATTTTTGAAGATTATACACCAATCTGGAAAACCAGCATGACTGATATTTCTGAATATAGCAGGTCTTACATGTCTGCAGTCATCAAAAGATTATTTATTAAATTGGACAAAAATATTTTTTAAAAAACTTATTTCTTAAAGTTGGATAGGTCATTTCAAAGCCACTCATTATACAAAAACAGTAAAGTGGCCTGGTTTTACACATTTAAAAAGTTCTAACTAAAAGATTATTAAATTAGACTCAAAATGTATAAAAAATACATTATCTTGAGAAATAGAGGTCCAGTTTGATTTTTCTACAGGTTGATTTCTACTTTTTACAGCATCGTTTGCTAAAGACATATTTTCACACTAGATTATCTTATACCCTTTGTGAAAAATCAGTTAGCTGTATGTTTTGGGGTTTATTTCTGGATTCTCTATTGTGTTCCATTGGTTTACATGCTTGTTTTTGTGCCAGTACCATACTTTTTTGATTATCATAGATTTGTAATAAATTTTAGGGTCAGGAAGTGAGATATGTCCTCCTTTATTCTTTTTGGTACAGTCCCACTTTATCAATACAGGGCCTTTTATGATTTCTGACAGATTTTATTGTTCTTTTTTTTATAATTCTGTTAAGAGTATCTCTAGTGTTTGATCAGGATTGTATTAAAATTTGTAAATTAATTTAAGTAGGATTGACATTTTGGTTATATTAATTTTTCCAATCTACAAACATGGGATATCTTTCCATTTTTTTATCATTTATAATTTACTTTTTGAGATTTTCAGTTTTCTTTATAGAGGTCTTTGAATTCTTTGGTTAGGTTTATTCCTAGGTATCTTATTTTTGTGGCTATTGTAAATGAGATTGCTTTTTTTCAAGTCTACCTCAATCTGTTCATTGTCAGTATGTAGAAATGTTATATATTTATAGATTTTTTGTATGTTGATTTTGAATCCTCCCACTTTACTGTATTCATTTAACACATTCAGGAGGTTTTGTTTGTCTGTTTATTTGCTTATTATTATTATTATTATTATTTTGGGTTTTCTATGTATATAATCATATTATCTACAAAAAGTGAAAATTTTATTTCTTCTTTTCCTATTTGAATGTCTTTTATTTTTTATCTTTTGTCTGATTTAATTGGCTAGGACTTCCAGTACTATATTGAAAAGGATTGGAGAAAGTGGGCAGCCTTGTCTTGTTCCAGTTTTCAGTGGAAAAACATCCAGTTTTTCCCCATTCAATATGATGTTAGCTATAGGTTTTTCATATGTGGATTTTATTAGGTTGAGAAATGCCCCTTGTATGCTCATTTTGCTGAAAGTTTTTATCATGAAAAGATGTTGCATTTCATCAAATGCTTTTACTGAATTGGTTGATGCGATCATAACAAAAATTAACTAAAAATGGATCACAGATCTAACCACAAAACCTCAAGCTATAAAACTACTGGTGGAAAGCACAGGGAAACTCTTGGAGACATCAGAGTAAGCAAAGACTTCTTAAATAAGACCCACAAAGCACAGGCAATAATCCAGGAAAATAGACAAGTGGATTATGTCAAGTTAAAACACTTCTGAACAGAAAAAGAAACAATTATTAAAGTGAAGAGACAACCCTTTCAGTGGGAGAATATATTTACAAATTCTGCCTCAGGTAAGGGGCTGATAACCAGAATATATAGGGAATTCAAGCAGTTTACCTACAAAGAATATAAAAAGATAGGTAAATGAGCTGAACAGAACAGAGAACTCTTCAAAGATAATATACATACAGACCAAAAAGCATATGATAAAAATGTTCAACATTCCTTATCATCAGGGCTAAATTCCTTATCAGACATTTCCATGATTTTCACCAAACTGCTTGTGGATGAAGAAGAGTTACTATTTTCCCTTGGAGGAGAGGTATTTTCTTGCTTTCCCATATTTCTCGTGATCCGGTGGTGATTTCTTATCATCTGATGGATGGTGTGTTTCTTTCAAATTCTTGAAGTTCAGCCTGAATGTTCAGGAGCAAG
>NW_006209405.1:532661-535047 GCF_000334495.1 Tupaia belangeri chinensis | reverse complement strand
TTTTTTAGAGAAGTTTTTGCTATAGGGCATATGCACTCGCCAGAGAGACAGAGAGACAGAAAGCGAGAAATCACCCCCAAGGGAGGATGACCATGTCACAATCCCTTCTCCTCCATTCTCCTCTCGGGATTTTGAGCATGCACACACATGCGCCCAACGTGAGTTTCAAGCCTTGTGGTCCAGACTCAAACAACGATCGGCCATGTGGAAGTCTAGTAATGTAACCGTTATGCCATCTGCTGGTCCCCTGAGTAATCTTATTCTTTATAGAAACTATAGGAAATCTGAAAAAGAAGACTCCAGATTGAGGGGTAATAAGATTACTAGTGTTTTATTTGCTTGTCTATTAAAAAATGATATTGGGACCAGTAGTTAGCATAATGGCTATGTCACTGGACTCCCATGTAGTCGACCGCAGTTTGCGTCCTGGACCCGGTGGCTTAAACTCACGCCGGGCATGTGTGTGTGCGTGCCCAAGATCCCGAGAGGAGAATGGAAGAGTAGGGATTACGGCGTGGCCATCCTCCCTAGGGGGTGATTTCTCACTTTCTGTCTCTCTGTCTTTCTCTGTCTGTCAGGCAAGTGCACGCGCCCTATAGCAAAAACCTCTCCAAAATTAAAAAGAAAGATATTCATTATTCTTCACCTATTACAGATAGAAGGTAAGGTCTATGCAATGATCTGCATTTTATCATTTCGTCTAATCTTTGCTTAAGTTGTTTCTATGATTGAGGAAACTGGTTGGGAATTCTTTTTGGGATTGCCAAATTTTCCTTCTGCTGAGATAACAAATAATGTCAAGATCAATTTGGAAGTGTGGTAGTGAATTTAAAGTTTGGAGCTTTTTAATATCTATACTTTCAAGTTCTTCCCATGTCCTCATCTTCACAAGTCATTCTTTGTTTTTTTTGGAGAGGTTTTTGCTATAGGGCACATGCGCTCGCCAGACAGACAGAGAGAGACAGAGAAACAGAAAGCGAGAAATCACCCCCCAGGGGGGATGGCCATGCCACAGTCCCTTCTCCTCCATTCTCCTCTTGCAATCTTGGGCATGCATGCACACGCCTGGCATGAGTTTAAGGTCCCAGACCCGGGACGCGAACCACGGTCGACTACGTGGGAGTCCAGCGACATAGCCATTATGCTAACTGCTGGTTCTTCAAGTCATTTCAGTCACTGTCCTGTGGTAGAAATATCAAACTGGGGGCCAGATGGTGGCCTAGCAGTAAAATGTGATGTTCTCAGAGGCTGACTCAAATGGGAGAGTTCTGGATTCCCATAGGAGACTCTGAGTATGCCAGGCACACACATACCCATGATCTGGGGCTGGTTGAAGCTTGAGTTGAATCATAGTGTCAAGATCCTGTTGCGGTGTTTTCTCTCTGTCTTTCTGTCTGTTTCAGTGTCTTTCTCATTTAGAGAAGAAAGAAAGAGAGAAGGAAAGAAAGAAAGAAGAAAATAAAAAAAGAAATACCAAACCAATTTACCTGGAGAATGAGTGGGAGAAATGGGTGGATAGGTAGGCTAGAAAGGTTAGTTTCAACATTTATTTGATTACTGGACAAAAAGAAGACATGAACGTATGGGAACTATCTGTCTAATTTTTTTCTCCTTTAATAGATGCCTCAGATACTAAAGCCCACTTGGTGACCTGCTATTGCTTCTGGAAACACTTGATTGACTCCTTGTGCTTGGCCTAAGAGCAGTGGACCTGTTGGTTCCCCAGTACCCAGCACTGTAGATCCTTAAGCAACTGTAGAAATCATTTTTTTTTTGAGAGGTTTTTGCTATAGGGCACGTGCGCTCACCAGAAAGACAGAGAGAGACAGAGAGATAGAAAGCGAGAAATCACCCGCCCCTCCCAAGGGGAAATGGCCACGTTGCAATCCCTTCTCCTCCATTCTCCTCTCGGGATCTTGGGCATGCACGCACACACGCCCAGTGTGAGTTTAAGCCACCGGGTCCAGGACTCGAACCGTGGTCAACTACATGGGAGTCCAGCAACATAACCATTACGTCAAGTGCTGGTGCCTGCAGAAATCATTTTTCTAAAGTGTTCAGAAAATAATGTAGTGCTTGTGACTTGTGCAGATCAACCTACTTGGAGCATAACAACATAAAATGCTTGATTCAATTACTTTTAATTTTCATTCTTCATTTGATTAATTTGGCTTTAAATTATTGTTCTGTAGTAAGAGAAACACAGACTTTGAGGTCAGATATTTTGGGGTTTGAATCCCAGGTTTGTCTTTTACTAGCTGGAATGATGTTGGGGAAGGTCCTTGCTCTTTCTTTCCTTTCTTTCTTTCTTTCTTTCTTTCTTTCTTTCTTTCTTTCTTTCTTTCTTTCTTTCTCTTTCTTTCTTTCTTTCTTTCTTTCTTTCTTT
>NW_006209405.1:531748-532557 GCF_000334495.1 Tupaia belangeri chinensis | reverse complement strand
GGGCACGCCGCAATCCCTGCTCCTCAATTCTCTTCTTGGGATCTTGGGCACGCACGCACGCACACATGCCCAGTGTGAGTTTAAGCCACTGGGTCCCAGACTCGAATAGTGGTCGACTACATGGAAGTCCAGCAACATAGCCATTAAGCTAACTGCTGGTCCCAAGTCCTTACTATTTCTGAACCTTCCATAGTTTCCATCTGAAAAATAAGAAAAAAATGTTTAGTGAGGATTTATGGTGATAGTTACAACATAAAGCAACTTGCACATAGTAGATGTTCTAAAACTTATAACTGAGAAAAGAAGAGGTATATTTTGGTTATGCTATGGTTTAGATAATGGTTTGTTTTTCAAAGATTCATGTTCTGGAAGCATGGCCACCAGTGTAAGGGCTTTGGAAGGTGATGAGACCTTTAAGAGGTCTAATGGGAAAGTACCATCCAAACTTACGGGAATGTGGAAGGGTCAGAGGAAGTGAAAACTTCTGTTTCCTTTCTATATATGCAGTAGTTTTTCTCTACATTAGAAGCTGACTCAAATTTTGGGAGGAAACAATTAGGTTTTTATATAATTTGATAAAAAAAACTGGTCTCTTCATCTTCTGCCCCTCTGTTCCTCAATCCATTCTAGACAATGCCAGCAGATTAACTGATCTAAAACGCCATCTTTGGCATTTCCTTACTTACTAGAGTTCACTGTCTCTCCATTACCTACCAATTTCAGAATTTCTCAGCCTAGGAGTCAAGAATATACCTGGGGGACCAGCATTTAGCGTAATGGCTATGTGTTGATCGCGGCTCCAGTCCCGG
>NW_006209405.1:530357-531604 GCF_000334495.1 Tupaia belangeri chinensis | reverse complement strand
TGGTTTTCTTGGCAAAGAACGGTGCACTAAAAGAAAAACCTCTGCAAAAAAAAAAAAATTAATAATAATAATAATATACCTGGTACTTTTGTGGTTTTATTTTAAACTATTCTATCCTAAGGGAATGCAACATGGCTAGTAGCCAAAGCAGAACTTTTGTGACATCCAGAACACCACACATGCTTTTTAGAACAGTATTTAGGAAGATAAGGATAGAACAGAGGAAAGGAAAAAAATGGAGAATTATTAGGAGGATTTCAGTATGTGGCACATGCACATGCACATGCACAACACAATTCAGCCATCTTTTTTCATGTTCTAAGAGGACATCTGCCATAGAAGAACAGCTGGGGAGAGCCCCTTCTGACGTCTATGAAGGTGCTAACTGAACTACCATTATTCTCCCAACTTGTTTCCAATTTTTCTTACCACCACCCTTTGGCTCACATTATTCTTTCTTCATAGGGTATTCCACTTTCTCCCCTACACTCCTCCTTATCTTCACCCATGAAAATCCTATCCAGCCTTCAAGATCAGATTCAGTTTCCACCTCCACCTCATATTTCTTCCCTCTTTCCTGAGCTCTTTTGTACTGCACATCAAGTGTTAATCTGTTCTAGCCCTGTATTTCAGTAGTTTTGGTTTCTCCCATACTATAGCAGGGCTACCAAATATAGTTCCTATGTTTGTGCTGTGAATAAAAGTGTCTGGTTGAGAGGGGACAAATAAGTGCTGAAATCCCCCTGCTTAAACCATGATTGGAGAGAGCACTCTTTCTAATTTACACAAAGACATGGTATGTGCTAACAACTCTGCCTTTTCAATAAACAGCTTCTTGAGGATAAGGATTAGCTCATAAACATCCTTGTGCCTCCCCCAGCACTTTGAACAGTGCTCATTGGAGGCCCCCTTGTGGACATCAATCTTGACTCCTCCCTCTCTCACCCACCATATCCAGTTAAACACACCTTTATATTCTACTGCTTAAATATCCTCTCAAATCCACCCATATTTTTCTCTTTCCTTTGCTGACTCCCAAAGGTGCTATTATCTTGTTTAGAACTCAGTAGTTCAACAAGTTTCTCAGCCTCCTGTCTTGTTCCTTTCCTAGACATTCTCCTCATAGCTGCCAGCAAATCTAAAATAGAAAACTGATCATGTTATACTCCATTGCCATGGCTTACAAGATCCTCCATAGTGTTGATTCTGCTCCAGCTTCATCTTTCCCTCCCCACTACCCACCCTTT
>NW_006209405.1:515880-530325 GCF_000334495.1 Tupaia belangeri chinensis | reverse complement strand
TTGCCTGATATTTCAGTTCTGCAAAGATCTTATGTTTTCTCTTTTGTCCATACTGTTCTTTCCTCATGGAATTTCTTCCTGACAGCTCCTGCTTTTATTTTTTTAAGGGAGATTTTTGCTATAGGACATGTACACTCTCTTGAGAGACAGAGATAGAAAATGAGAAATCACTCCCTCGGGGATGGCCATACTGCAATCCCTTCTCCTCCATTCTCCTCTCGGGATCTTAGGCATGCACGCAAAAGCACCTGGCATGAGTTTTAAGGCACCAGGTCTGGGATTCAAACCATGGTTGACTATGTGGGAGTGCAGTGATGTAACCATTATGCCATCTGCTGGTCTCAATAGCTCCTGATTTTAACTTGATAACTCCTATTCATTTTTCAGGTCCCAGCCTTGATGTCACATTATTCAGTATCCCAAATCAGTCCCTCAAAGTCAGGCTAGATGTTCATACACATACACCCTGTACTTCGCCTATACACAGCATTGCAATTGTCCATTTATATCTTTATATCCTCCACTAGACTGTGAATTCCCTCAGGGCATAAAGGATGTTTGTCTTATTTATGCTTATTTATCTCTATCTTCCCTTCTCACAGTGCCCCACAATAGTCTATTAGTTGTTTGTTGAATGAATACTTGAAACCTAAAGTTTCATTAGCTCTTAACCAAGGAGAGCTCGTTTATATACAAATTCAGGTGGTGCCAGGTAAACTTAACTTTGTAAAAAGGAAGAAATGTTTTCTTAAAGGACTGAATATCACTCATCAGCAGAGTGTAATGATATATACATAACTGCACCAATTGAGACATAGAGATCAAAATGAGAGTGTGCATTTGAGAAACAAACTAATAAACAAAAAAATCCTACATTGTTTCAATTTAGACAGAGCAGCTAGGAAAATTCCTCCCTCCTTCAGCATTCTTTTAACTGTTGTTTACTCAGTGGCTATGGTTTTCTTCTTGATTTAGCCTTGGTTGTTTTTTTCCCCATGGTTTAAAATGCCTTCAGCCAAAGTAGCATTTATGAAAACCCCCAACCAGATGTGTTCTCTCAATAACCTGAATTTTTCCTTAAGCCCCTTACATGGTTCTCATCATTATGCCTTGTGTTGCAATTAAGAGGTTACACATCTTACTTTCCCTCCTACTTTGTCAGCTCCCTGAGGGCAGGAACTGTCTTCTTTCATTTTGTAGTCCAAGGTTCTGACAAAAGGCTTAACATGTAGTAGTAACCAGGACATATTTGTTGAATTAATGGATGGACAAGAGTAAAGGATCTATTTTGATAGCAGAAACCCTCATTTGTAGTTCAAACATAGGTCAGGATTAAACAACCTCTAATGCAATATACAGGATACAGGCTCTATTTTGGGCTTCTCTGTCTCCGTTAGTAGTATTATTTTTAAATAATTTGCATAGTCAATATTTATTTAATTAGACTACACTGAGAGAAATGAATGTGAATAAATTGAATTTCATCAAAATTAAAAACTTGTGTTTTACAAAGGGCATAATCAAGAAAGCGACAAGACAACAGACCAAATGGGAGAAAATGTTTGCAAATCATATCTCTGATAAGGTTCCAGCATCCAGAGCACATAAAAGACTCTTACAATGCAAAAGTAAAGAAACAACAAACCCATGGCCCAGTTGCAGTGCCACGATGGTAGTATAGTGCTTTGCAATGCTGAAACCCATATGAAATATCTGAATTTGGTTTCCATTAGACCGGGCTCATGCAGACATGCTTGTGATCTTGGCTGACTGGAGTAGTAACTGCAGCATGAGACCCTGTTGAGAGTGCTTGTCTTTCTTTCTCTCTCCCGTGAAAGAAATAAGTGAACAAAGTTTAAAAAACACAACTAACATGTTTAATATATAAGCAAAGCATCTGAATAGACATTTCTTCAAAGAAAATATGTAAATTGCCAACAGGCATCTGAAATTATGATCAAGATCATTAACCATTAGGGAAATGCAAGTCAAAACCACAATGAGGTACCACTTCATACTCAAAAGGATGCAAATACTACTACTACTATTACTAATAAAAGCAAATAAATGTTGAAGATGTGGAGAAATTGGAACCCTCTTACATTGCCGGTAGGAATGTAACATGGTGGAGCCACTTTGGGAAACAGCATAGAAATTCCTCAAGTAATTATATGTAGAGTTACCATACTACTAAGTAATTTCACTCCTAGGTATGGGACTCCGAGAAGTGAAAACATATATTCAAATAAAAACTTAAGTGCAAATGACAGAAACGTTATTCTCATAGTTAAAAGTGTAAACAACCCAAATATTCATCAACTGATGAATGGATGAACAAAATATGGTATATCCTCACAATGAAATATTATTCAGTCATAAAAAGGAATGAGGTACTGATATGCGCTATAGCACAATGAACCTTGAATCATTATGCTACATGAAAGCAAACCTGTAAAATACCCATTATGCATTATTATTATTATTATTCCATTTTATTATCACATTTGTGTGAAATGTTCAAAATAAGCAGGCTCATAGACACAGAAAGCATATTAAGGGCTGCCAGGTCTTGTTAGAGAGAGGAATGAAGAATGACTATTTAATGAATATGAGATTTCATTTTAGAGTGATGAAGATTTTAAAATTGGATGGTAGCAATTTTTGCACAAACTTATGAATGTACTAAAAGTCACTGAATTGTACATTTAAGAAAGGTGAACTTTGATATGTGAATTATATCTCAATAAAGTTGTTGCGTAAAAAAGAAATGAGCATAAATGTCTTATCACAACCTATTGTCAATCCATGTCCATGCGTACACATATGCTTACACGTATACTTATTTTTATAATTGTAATCAGTGAGTGCTTAATATTTTGCGCTAAAATTTAAAAATTTATATCATTTCACGTTCATTTCCATGTGTTGTGTTAACCTAATTTATATGTTTGTGATTTTAGAAAATAATATATAGAAAAGTACACAAATTGCATGAATAAGGCTTGATGAATATTCCCAAAGTGAAAATTCAAACACTTGTTATGTTGAACAGCAAACATGAAGTGTGTGATGATGTCATACCACTTTGCTTAGCTATTTTTCTATTTTGGGGGAAGCTTTTGGGTTGTTTCTGATTTTTTTAAATTATAAAGATTATATATACTATGAAGTTATAATCATCTTTATATATATTACATTTGTCCCGAGTTACTTTTCTTTTTAAAAGAATTATTTCTTTAATTCCATTTGTTATTATTTTTTAATTTGACCAGAGAGAGACAGAGAGAGAGAAAAAGGGAAAGCGAGAAAGCAAGCTGTCAGGTCTGGGACTTGAACTGCAGTCAGCCATGTGGAACTCTAGCGCCTTTAACCACTATGCCCCCTGCCAGCCTCCCAAGTTATTTCTTTATAATATATTCTCCAAAGCAAAATCAATGTATCAAAAAGGATATCAAGGGGCCAACAGGTGGCATGATGGTTAAGGTGCTGGACTCTCACATGGCTGATTGTGGTTTGAGTCCCAGACCTGGTGGCTTGAAAAATCACACTGGTACATGTGCATGCATACCCGAAATCCCAAGAGGAGAAGTGAATAGAAGGGACTTTGCATGGCTATCCCCTTTGGGGGGTGATGTCTCACTTTCTCTCTCACTGTCTCTCTGACAAGTACATTTTTCTATGGCAAAAACCTTAAAAAAAATCAAATACCAGTAAACTACATTCTTTCTCTCTCTGTCTGTCTCTCTCTCTCTCTTTTGAGACAGAGTTTTTGGCTATAGGGCACATGCACTCCCCAGAGAGAGACAGAGAGAAATGGAGAGAGAGGAAAAGTGAGAAATTGTCCCCTAGAGGTGATAGCTGTGCTACAGTCACTTCTCCTCCATTCTCCTCTGGAGATCTTGGGCATGCAGACACATGTGCTGGCCACATCTCCAAAGCTGCTGGGTCCAAGAGTGGAACAGAGGACTCAGCTATGTGGGATTCATTGGTACCCCAACCACCATGTCACCTGTTGGCCCACATTTCGTTTTTATAAAAAAAGTTTATTTTGAGAGAAGACAGAGGACACCCCTTATAGAGTCTTCATGCTGTGATCCACTCTGACCCTTCACCACCTTGGATAGCTGGAATGTGTGTGACTAATGTGTTCAGAGAGACCATTGGATATGAACCTTGGACCTTCCCATGTCAGTTTAGCATCACAGAGCATTGTACTACCACTGTGCCACTGTGACTGGACTAGAATGCATTTTCTGAAGATGAAAATTAATTTGTAGTTCCACTAGCAGCATGTCATTGTACCTAATTCACCATAGCTTCACAAAACATTAGGCGTTATAATTTCAACCTTTTAGCCCCTAGATTAGGTGGTATTATCTTACTCCATTAAATCTTCTATAACAACACACCTTCGACTGGGTAATTTATAAACAATAGAAACTTATTGCCTACATTCTGGATGCTGGGGAGTCTAAGATCGTCTAAGATCAAGGCTCCAAAAGGTTTGGTGTCTCATGTGGGTTTGCTCTCTGCTTCAAAAAATGCACTTTCTTCACAGGGTGGATGGGGGCAAGGTGACTGCCTTCAACCTGTTTTATAAAGGCACTAATCCCATTCATGAGGTCTAACCCTCATGACTTAATTACTTCTACAAAGGCCTCATCTCTCAATCGTCTTACTATTAACACTATAAAATTGAGTATTAGGTTCCAACATATGAATTTTGGGGAGATATCAATATTCAGACCATAGCAGGCATGCAATGACATTTTGTTTCTGTTTTAATTTCTACTCTCTAATAGCTAGGATGACTGTTCATTTTCCTACAGGATCGTTTATCATCTTCATTCATCAAGTGTAAGTTTCCTGTCTCCTCTCATGACTTTTCCGGTGGTATCTAGATGTTTATTTCACATCTTTTTCTGAATTCTAAATACATTTCAATAGTATAATAGCACCAATTATGTTTTCATATTTGCTTTTCTATCTTACAGCTTTAAAAGTACTTATGTCTTTCATGTCATTGTAAAAATAATATTAAAATGTGGTAAATGATAGTCTCCATGTATTCAATTACAGAATGGTTTCCCTCTTCTGAAGCTGTGGTAAAAATGTGCACATTTTAAAAATTATACCTAAGTCTTTGAATCATATAGAATTTACTGTACTCTACAGTTCAAGCTATAGATCTCAGTTAATTTTACCTATGCTGAATCTACTAATTATTAATTAAATGATTAATTAACTAAGTGACTTATTTTTCTATTACTTTATTGTTTCTGGTTTGCTATGCTTTGAATTATTAAATAATCAAATTTATTTTGGAATATTACTATTCCCTTGAGTATTTAAAAACCGAATATTATGAGTTTTGATCATTTTCATTTGTAATTTGCTTAAAAATCTTAACAGATGAGTCTACAATCATTATATTCTTTCAGAAGAATTTTCCTAACAATTAGTCAAATTCCATAAAACTTCTCTCTCAGTGACTTTCATTTGTAATGTATTAAATTTATATGTAAATGTAGCTATCTTTATGATACTCGGTCCCTCTAGTATTAATTCTTCTTGGTAAATAGTGTCATTTATTCATGTCTTCCTTTTCTTCTCCCATTGGTATTTTATAATTTTCTTTCAATATATCCCTACTTTCTCAAATTAATTGAATAACCAAGGCTTTCATATTTAGCCATTATTCTGAATTTCCTTTTTCATTACATAGTCTAGCTTTGTGTCACTCATTAGCAATGCAGCTGACTTTCCTCATTTATCTTGTATTATTTTACTTTACTGAACATATTTATTATTTTAATGAATTTTGTGTTGATGCCCTGGATGTCTTTCTTTATATAATCCTGTCATTTGAGAGAGTGATATTTTCATTTCTTTCTTTCACATATTTATAACTCATTTATTTTTCTTCAATCTTATTTTATTACAAAGTTAATTAAGACTGATGAAAGAGACATCCTAGTCATATTGTGTTTGTAATAGAGACTCCCTAGTGCCCATGGACCTTGATTTTAGGAAGGTATAATGCTTCCAGACTCCCTAGTGCCCATGGACCTTGATTTTAGTCAGGTATAATGCTTCTGTTAAGAAAGAAAATCTCTATGCCTTTATTTGTTTAATCAATGGAAGTTTTGAATGTTGAGAAATATATTCTCTGGTCAGCTTGGTGCGTGGAGGTTAAGGTGGCTGGATCTCATATGGCTGACTGTGTAGTTTGAATCCTGAACATGATGACTTGAAATACATGCCCATATGCATGCATGCACAAAATCCCAAGAAGAGAATGGAGAAGGGAGTGCAGTGTGACCATCTTCCCTGGGGGTGATTTCTCACTGCCCTCCCCATCACTCTCTCTGGTGAGCACATGTGCCATATACAAAAAATTTGTAAAAATCTTCTCTGGTGAGAAGATATTTGAAATATCAAGCCTTGGGACCAACAGGTGGTGTGGTGATAAATGGCTGACTGTAGTTCAAGTCCTGGGCCTGGTAGCTTGAAAATCATATCATGTGGTGTTCATGCACACCCAAAATCCCAGGAGGAGAATGGAGGAGAATTGTGGCATGGCCATCCTCCCTAGGATTTCTCACTTTCCCTCTCAGTGTCTCTCTCTGGCTAGCACACATGCCCTATGGCAAAAACCAAAATAAATATAAAATAAAATAAAATAAAGCCTCAGCCAAAGATCCCCAGAAAGGCCTTCCTTGGTAACACTGTTTTATGTGACTCCCCACCTCTAGTCACACTCTATCATATCATTCTGTCTTATTTTCTTCAGGAGACTTGTTATCATATAAAACTCCTATAGCTAATTATCAGCTTACTTGTCTCTCTGTCCTGTGAAAATGGAAGCTCCAAGAGAGCAGGTCTCCTGTGTCATTTGCTGTTGTATCCCCAGTGCCTAGAACAGTACCGGATGCATACCAGGTCTTCAGTATCTATTTGTTGAAGTAATAAATTGATTTTAATACTTTGCTTATTGAAGTGATATGTTAAAATTTCCAGGATTATAAAATTTTTGTATCTGTGGGAAGACTTCCACCAGATCCCAGCAGTTTTGTGATGTTACACTCTCTTTTATTTTTTAGAATTATTCATTCATTTATTTATTTAATTCCACTTGTTATTACCAGTTTTTCAGTTTCACCAGAGAGAAACAGAGAGAGAGGGAAAGGGAAAGCGAGAAAGCAAGTTGCCAGGTTTGGAACTTGAACCACGGTCAGCCATGTGGGAATCCAGTGCCTTTAACCACCATGTCACCTGCCGGCACCCTCTTTTAAATTATTTTGAAAAGTCTTTTTATTCCACAAATGAGAGAGAGAGAGCACTGACAGGGTCTTGACACTGGTCCACTCCCAGACTCAGCCCGCCCCAGATCCGTGTGCCAGACATTTTCAGGGAGGTCTCTGGATGCAAACCTGGAACCTTTCTGTGTGAATCAGCTTCACAGAGTTTCACATTAATGAAGTTATCAGGTTCTAGGCCCACATCATTTTCTTTTTGCTACAATTTTTTTGTCAGTGTTCATAAAACTAATTTATCATTTCCTTTCTTTATCGTGTTTACATTTTAAATAAAAGACTATATTTGCCTCATAAAACAACTTTGGTAGAATACCCTTTTCTACATTTTTGGACAAATCGTTTAATAAAGGAATTGCTTCTGAGAAGGTTCTCCAGTAAGGGGATCAGAGTCAGGTGCCTAGTTTTATATTACTTTAATAATGTTTTTTTTCCCCTATTACTTCCTAAATGAGTAGCTTAATTGTGCTAATTTTCCTGCATCGTAGTTGGTATTATATATATATTTGTTTAGCTACTCAGTTATCATTTTTGTTAGCATAGGCTGACAATGATAACAATTCATTCCATTCAACCATTCATTCGTTCATTCAACAGACAGTTATTGAATCATTTGTCTTATGTGCAGGTGGCACAAAAACGAACAAGACACAGTCTCTGTTCTCAAGGACTTCATAGTCTGTATGTACTGTGCCTGTTAGTCTCTGTTGGTGTTCCCCTTAAACCCATCCCAATCCATTCTCTGCCATACTTTGTGCCCTGGAAGGCTGACCTCTACAGATTTGACGACCAAGACTTTATTGCCCTTTGGTTTCAAGTAGGATCCCACCTTTGGGAGAAATGGCAGGAAATGAGGGGCAAGGAGGTATAAGAGGTTGGCATATTTATTGCCTTGGTGCTCTGCGTTATAGACTGTATTCGGGTGGTGACTTCAGCTTCATTCTTCTACCTATTGTCATAGCTCCCGTTAGACAGCCCCTCCCCAGCTCTGAATCTTGCCATGTGCCTCTGACATGATTCTTGTTTTCTGTCCCTCGAGCGACAGGCCATATAGATTTGCTGCTGTTGGCAACCCTGGGTGCAGCAGCATCCCTCGTTGGTTCCCTTAGTCCTGTGGAGATTACTGCAAATAGTCCCTTTATTAGACTCTCTTCAGTAAAACCTTTTGGAGTGTGCCATCTGTTTCCTGCCAGGAGCCTGGCTAATACATGGAGACAGACAAATAAACATATAATTAAAGTATGGCTCAATAAATGCTGCTGCTGTTGGCAACCCTGGGTGCAGCAGCATCCCTCGTTGGTTCCCTTAGTCCTGTGGAGATTACTGCAAATAGTCCCTTTATTAGACTCTCTTCAGTAAAACCTTTTGGAGTGTGCCATCTGTTTCCTGCCAGGAGCCTGGCTAATACATGGAGACAGACAAATAAACATATAATTAAAGCATGGCTCAATAAATGTTTTAATAGAGATATACACAGGGTGCTATAGAAACTGAGAAGAGTTTTGGATTTCTCTCCTATTTCTTGTTAAATGTCATTTCTCATCTCTAATTTATTATGTTGTGTATTTTTTCTCTTTTTCGGAAATCGTTCAGCCAGTACTTGTTAGTGCTGCTAATTTTTAAAAGAGGCAACCATTGGTTTGTTTACCAAATGGTTCTTTTTATCTTTTTCATTTTGCTCCTTTCTCTTAGTTGTTATTTTTCTATTTCTATATTTGAGGGGTGCTTTTCTTCCCTTTAATGTAATGTATGCCCTTTCTCTCTCTTACTTAGTAATATAGGCATTTACAGTGATAAGTTCTCTTTTAAGTACTGCATTGGCAGCATTCCACTATGAAATACTGAATTTATATTTTTATTAACAAATATTCCATAATTTTCTTCTGCATTTCTTCCATGACCTGAAAGTAACCTGAGAGTCATAAAAATTCTACATTGTTGTTTATTATCCAGTTCCATTCTTGCTATATAATTTTAATGCTATTTCATTGTAGTCTGAGAATATGCTATGTAGGATTTTTTTATAGTTACAAAATGCATTTTTACATTTTCTGTATGTGACTGACTCTTGTGATATTTTTGTATTAACCAAAAATAAAGTATTTTCCATTGCCTGAACATGAAGTTGTTTCCATGTATTAATGCTGTCCAGCCAGTGAGGCTCCTTTACAAAATCATACTAGCACCTGCTTCCCTCCACTATGTGAATGGAAGTCCCTGGAGCATACCCTCTCCCCCTTTTTTAAGAATAGTGTGCATACATGCCTGGGGAGACAGAGAAAAACACCCTCCATAGGGTTCCATGATGCCCCAGTCCTAATCCTGGGTGCCCTTACATGTGCCCTATATGCTTTCAGGCCAATCTGGGGACCCTAACCCACAAATGACCATATGGCTTTCAGCCTTGCAGGACACTTGCATTACCACTGCACCATAGTGACTGGGCTCCCTCCTTTATAAAAAAGCTAAGGCCTGAATAATTAATCTGACGTGAACCTCACACCTTGTCCTGTTTTTGCTTTTTGATGGGGGTGGAGGGGTCATGGGGAAGGTGGTGTCTTACTTGCTTGTTCATTTTTACTCTCCTAGCCAACTAACTGTTATTTCTTTTGGAAAAGCTATGCATTTTTGCATAGAAAAATATAGATACTGTGTCATGACTTTTCTGATGACCCAATATTATGTCTTTGGCAAGCACTTTGGAATTAATGAAGGAATTCTTCTTTTTTTTTTTTAACACATTTTTGCTATAGGGCATGTGTACAGGGTGCGTGCACTCGACAGAAAGAGAGAGACAAAAAGTGAGATATCACCCCCCAGGGGGAATGGCAACGCTGCAATCCCCTCTCCTCCATTCTCCTCTCGGGATCTTGGGCACACACACACACACACACACACACGTGCCCAGAATCGGTTTTAAGCCGCCAGGTCCCGGATCTGAACTGCAGTCGACTACATGGGTGTCCAGTGATGTAATCATTACACCATCAGCTGGTTCCTCCCTCTTCCCTCTGGACAACTTTGGCTGCACCTTTGACTACCTCAACTTTAGTTTACTTCAGATAATACATCTCCTGGCGCATCTGCCCCTCAACCTTGCAATGAACTCATGGACTGATGCTGTCTTATTTTCTGTAATGTTAACCTTTGCTTAGTTATTTGTTTTTATCTCTCTATAATAGATGTGGCTTGATAGCTCATGAAAAGATAATCCTGTTCCCTTGTGCATACTGTAGAATTGTTCCTGGGAGGTGGCTGTAAAACTAGGGACAAAATTTTCCAGCCACCTTTGTTTCTGGGCATGGTGATGTTCTTTATGATGGGATAGAAGCTGATATGGTCTATGTTACTTTCAGGCTAGGGCTTTAAGAAGTGGTGGGGGGACCAGCAGGTGGCATAGTGGTTAAGGTGCTGGACACTCCTACATGGCTGACCACAGATCAAGTCCTGGACCTGGTGACTTTCTCTCTCTCTCTCTCTCTCTCTCTCTGTGTGTGTGTGTGTGTGTGTGTGTCTGGTCAAAATAAAAATAAATAAACAAGTAAATAAAATTAAAAATAAATAATTGTTTTAAAAAAAAACAGTGGTGAGTGTCTCCACTTTTTTGTTCTCATTCTGATGACTGGCAGTGGAGGACTCTGAGGTCTTTTAGAATTTATTTATTTACCTATTTTGTATTCATTTAATCACTGTACATCTTTACAATGTACAACATCGTTTTCCCAGTGTGAATACAGAGCATACTAGTCACATCAAAGAGATTACCATATACATTATCAACAGATAACTTTTCATTTTTGTTTCTTAAATTTGTTTTTTTTTTTTGAGAGAGATTTTCACTGTAGGGCGCGTGCACTCGCCAGACAGACAGAGAGAGACATAGAGACAGAAAGCGAGAAATCACCCCCCAGGGGGGATGGTCACGCCGCAATCCCTTCTCCTCCATTCTCCTCTCGGGATCTTGGGCACGCACGCACACGCGCCCGGTCATTTTTGTTTCTTAAATTTGTTTTTTCAGATGGTCTCCCTGCCACTTCCTATTACACGCCCTTATCTATGCTGTCTCTGATATGTACCGTTGCCCTCTCTGACTCTGAGGTCTTACTGAGAATGGTGGAAACATGAAATTAACTTGGTCTCTCAACTATCACCTGAAAGAAAGCTGCCCACCAACCAGGAACACCTATATTCTACTATTTTTCATTTTTTGAGAGATTTTTGCAGTAGGGTACATGCGCTCAAGGACAGACAGAAAGACAGACAGAAAGCAAGAAATCACCTCCTACCCAGTGGAGATGGCCATGCTGCAATCCCTTCTCCTCTTGAAACTTTGGGCATGCACACACACACGCCCAGCATGAGTTTCAAGCCACCAGGTCTGAGACTTAAACCACAGTATATCATGTCAGCCATGTGGGAGTCAAGCACCCTAACCACTATGTCACCTGCTGCCCCATCCCATTCTATGATTAAGTCAGTGAGAAACTTCTAATGTGTTAAGCCACTGATATATTGGGTTTTATTCTTATTATAGCAGTTAGTATCATCCTAATATACTATTTGAACTGCCCTATCTCAAATATTAAGATCTGTTAAGTTTGGGGACAAAAAGGTGGCATGGCAGTTAAGGTGCTGGACACTCCGACATTGCTGACCACAGTTCGAGTCCCAGACCTGGTGGCTTGCCTTCTCACTTTCCTTCTCTCTCTCTGTCTCTCTCTGGTCAAATTAAAATACATGAACAAATAAATAAAATTAAATAAATAATTCTTTAAAAAAAGATCTGTTAAGTTTAATTTGATTCTTTCTTCTGATATTTTGTAAGTTATTTTCCATTTATTGAGGTTTTGGCCATAGGGCCCATTCACTCACTGGGAAGAGGCAGAGACAGTGAGAGGGAAAGTGAGAAACCACCTCCTCAGGAGGAATGGCCATGCCACAATCTCTTCTCCTCCATTCCTCCTGGGATTTGGAGCATGTACACATATACGCCTGGCATGATATTCAAGCCACTGGATCTGGAACTCGAACTGCGGTTGGCCATGTGGGAGTCCAGCACCTGAATCACTATGCCACCTGCTGGTCCTGTCAGTTTTATTTTTAAATGTATGTTACTGCTTTGTTGTGTGGGACATGTATGTTCAGGTTATTAGTTTTTGTCAACTTTTACCATGTTTTTCTCATTTATTCTCATTTTTTTTCTTTTCCTCTCTTTTTATTGCAAAATTTTGTCAGTGAGGCCAGCAGGTGGTGTGGTGGTTTAAGGATGCTGGACTCCCACATGGCCTACTGCAGTTCCAGTCCTGGACTTGGCAACTTGCTTTCTCTCTCCCTCACTCTTGCTCTATCCCTTTCTGGTCAAATTAAAATAAATAAGTAAAGTCAAATCAAATAATTCTTTTTTTAAAAAAAAGTAATTTTGTAGGAACTACAATACCATAATGGTTACGTCACTGGACTCCCACATGGTCAACTGCGGTTCAAATCCCAGACCCTGGCGACTTGAAACATGCCAGGAGCATTTGAACGTGTACCAAAAATCCTGAGAGGAGAACGGAAGAGAAGAGATTATGGAGTGGCCATCTCCCCTGACAGACGATTTATCACTTTCTGTATCTGTGTCTCTCTGGTGAGTGCATGCGCCCTATAGCAAAAAATCCTACTCTCTTAAAAGTAATTTTGTCACTCTCCTTTTTTAAGAAGAGATATTAACTCATATATGCTTTTTCTATAATGGATATGTTTGCCAGCATGATTTGGTGAAAGGAATATTGCATTTAGAAACCAGGCTCATCCAAGTCCTGGTTCCAACATTCACTAGGTGTATGAGTTTGGCCAAGTTCTCTACTCCCTCTGAACCTCAGTTTTGTTATCTGTTTGTTTTTTTGTTTTTTTAATTTTTTTTACTGGGGCCAGAAGGTCAGGTACTACATCCCATATAACTGACTCTGTGGTGTGAGTCCTGGACCTGGAAGCTTGAAAAACATGCCAGGTGAGTGTGCATGTGTGCCCAAAATCCTAAGAGGAAAATGAAGGAGAAGGGATTGTGGAATGGTCATCCCCATTTGGGCGTGTTTTCCTACTTTCCCTCTCTCTTTGTTTCTCTCTCTCTCTGGCATGTGCACATGCCCTATGGCAAAAATCTAAACAAAAATTGATATTTTTCTTTACTAACAATAGAGCAATTCCACACTATGCGAGAGGAAGTATATGACAGAGAGAGAGATATAATGAATGAATTACTCTCCACAGGATCTGGTTACATTGTAATTCTCTTTCCGTGACCCTCCAGCTCTTCAGGATCCCAGGCACTTGCACACATGCCCTGTGTTTCAGGCTAACCAGGCCAGAGATTTGAACCAGAGATGCCATGTGGGATCCAGTTTTTCTTGAGCAGTGCATTACCACTGTGTCATGGAGCTGGCCCTTGTTATCTATTAAATGTGAACCAAATATTACAGAATGACTATGAATATTAAATGAAATTAAACTGTGAAAAGTTCCTGTGAAACTCTGTCGAAAATTTGCTTCAGGTTTTTTAGAACCTACAATTTATTACTTTGCAAAAGAAGCCTCAATTTGGTTGGATGCTTGTGGTTACACCTCGAATTCATTTAGTGTTGCACAGATTTTTCCCTCATGATTTTTTCTTGTCCAGGGCTGGAGGGGCAAACTTTAGAGACATTCTTTAAATATTTTCTTGATTTCCCTTGGACAGCTCAATAATGTCCTTCACCTTAAGGTGTATTTGATATATAGGCAGCAGGATCTGAAACCAGATTTCCTTTTCTTTTTTTTTATATAAAGAATTTTTTTTTTAATTTTATTTATTCATTCATTCTTTTTTTTTTTTTTTTATTTGACACAGAGAGAGAGAAAGAGGGAAAACGAGAAACCAAACCACCAGGTTCAGGACTCAAACTGTGGTCAGCCATGTGGGAGTGTCCAGCGCCTTAACCTCCACACCACTTGCTGGTCACCCTGAAACCAGATTTTCTAACTCTTTAATCCATTGTTCTTGGGGCTAGCGGGTGGTTGAGGACACTGGACTCCCACATGGTCTGGTTTGAGTCCCAGACCTGGTGACTTGTTTTCTCACTTTGTCTCTCTCTCACTCTTTCTCTTGCTT
>NW_006209405.1:499681-514421 GCF_000334495.1 Tupaia belangeri chinensis | reverse complement strand
TCCCCCTTCAATTAACTTGGTAATCCTTAGACAAAATAGCTTTTTGGATGATTAAGAGATTTGGAAACAAAGATGCAACATAAGTCATATGAGAGGCAACCTGACAATGCCGCTGATTCGTTATGTAATTGTCCTAAGCCTGAATGCTGGTGGTACCAAACAATGCTTTGTTGTTCTCAGAAACTTTGAGAGAGCAGCTCTGGCATAACATCTTTCACTTACCAGAGAAAATATAGCTTTCAATGAGCAATCCAATTGTGGGTTTAGGAAGAACGTTTTCTGGGGACAGAGAATGAGTATCCAGTGTTGTGGTTTTGCAGTGAGATCCATAATTGTGTGTTCCCAAGGGAAGGGGTTCAAGAAGGGCATCTCAGAGGGAAATTTTAGCCCTCCTCTCTGACTCAAGTATGAGCATGGGCGTCTAAAAAGTAAATGTATGAAAAGGGTAAAGCCAGGACTGGTCTTCCAGGAAGACAATCACTTGTCTGGTGTACTTTGAGGGATGCCCAAAAAAATCTCTCCTGTACATATACTGCCTCCTCCACCACCATTAATGCTAACAATTTCACCTAAACATTCTGGGGTTAAGTGTTTCTGTTTTAAAATCCCAAATCACCCTGGTACCAGTTCTCATTAAGATGCCACTTCCTCTACATGAATGAATTTCTCAGATCCCTTCCATTTCCTTTACTTTCTGACCACAGAAGCAGAGTTTGGGTTGCTTTGGGAGGAAGAGTAGGTTGGGAATGCAGAGACGGTTGGTATCTGCCCAATTCACATTTTCCCCAGCCATTTTGGACCTGGTTTCCTTGGTATGTTAGAAAACCCCACGGCACAGCATTTGCTCTGCTTAAGGCTTTGACTTTCTGGAACTTGGGGTCTCAGCAAGAGCTCTAGAAGCCTTTGCAACACTTTTTCTTTGTGGCAAGATTGGCTTGAGGCCCTCGGTGGGCCTTGTGGCTAGGAGTACCCACCATGGTGCCAACAGAGGCAGGTGAGAGGTGGCCCTCTGGCTGGGGTAAGTGCTGGAGCTGCTCCTCCACAGGCTGGATGACTTCCCTGAGCTCAAGACTAGCCCATCTGCTGCTCATCACAGAGGGAGCCCCTCACTCAAGGAAAAAAGAGGCTTGTTTGTCCTTCCTTGAAGGCACTTGCTAAGGAGGAGAGGAATGTCCCAGGAAATGGAAGATAAATATTCAAATTCTAAAGGGGAAGGGTGGAGTTCAGAAGAAAGAAACCAAGGACTTATGTATATTATCTCATACATACAAGAAAAAAAGGTACCAGACTCACAGCTGGTGGAAAGGAGAAAGGAAATGGGGCTACTGCTGGGGCAGGAGGGGGGCTTCCCTGTCCTAGCTCCTGAGTAACAGAGGCAACTGGCCTGTGTGGGTTCCCTCCTGGTTTGAAGGCTCTTAATTTCCTAAGCCATTAGCCTGGCAGAGAAGGCCTGAAGCCCAATCAGAAGCAAGCAGGGCTGAACGTTGGTGTTCTCCTCACTTCTTCCTTCAGTTCCATCCTGGGACCCCTTCCCAAATTCCTTCTTCTTTTAACATTCTAAGTTGGATGCTTCTGTGGTCTCTCTCTTGCCTTAGAAAGAAAGAACCCAAGGCTTCATTCAAAATGTAAGGGGACCCAGACCCGGTGGCTTAAAACTCACGCCGGGCCTGTGTGCGAGCATGCCCAAGATCCCGAGAGGAGAAAGGAGGAGAAGGGATTGAGGCATGGCCATGCCCCTGGGGGGGGTGATTTCTCGCTTTCTGTCTCTCTGTCTGTCTCTGTCTGGCAAGCGCACATGCCCTATAGCAAAAAAAAAACTCTCAAAAAAAATGTAAGGGGAGACATCTAAAAATAGCATCCTACCTATAGAAAATTACCTTTTTGAGAAAGTGGAGAAGGCAGAAGAGACTGCCTCCCCCCATAGACCTGAGTATCTCCTAGGGGAATTCAGGGCAAGGGGATGGATGGGTCACAGAGTCCCTGGGAGGGAGGGGCCTGGTGTTGGGAGCCTAAAAGAATACCCAAGAATTACCATACCAGGAAAAAAGAATTCTGAGCCATTTTCCTGTCTGTGACTGTGTGTCTTTCTCCTGCTCCCCCTAAAATGCACCTCCCCAGCTTTTTGGCAAGAGCAGCCACCCTTTCTTTCTGTCTGCTTCCTTCAGTGCACACAATGATACTTTAGGCTGAAGCTGTGTTTGAATGAAATCCAAACAGTCTGCCCTGCCTGAGATCAGAATTCAGACAAGCAGGAAAACTCTCAAAGCCTCACCTTTTTGTGGTTAATCTCCACCAATCACAGCTCTACACTATAAATGCACTTACAGAGAATTACAGTATCCCATCTAGGGGAGAATCCTAATCCCTCTTTCCCAGGCCCAGAACCAAAGGGAGCCGAGCAGAGAAGATGGTTTTTAATGGAGTCCGAGAGGCTCCTAAACAAATGTCAAGTTTAACATTAATGTGTTTAGAAAAGTCACCCAAGATCATTCTTTTAAAATCTATTTTGTAAACTCAGCTAGCAGGCCTCCCAGGATCCTTTTTAATTTGTTGCATCTCGTATTTGAAAACTGTGCCTCAGAGACCTCAGGCAGCCGGAAACAACCTTCTATTGATAAGCAAGAAAGAGGCATCATGAGAAGAGATTTTAGAGCAAACGCTATTCAAAGACAAATTAAAATTAGGAGTCTGCCTGAAGAAACATATGGCTTGGAAATGACCATTCCACCCTCCCCCAGAGAGTTTTCCATTCTCTACGCCAGCCCCTTAAGTGTATCCCTGTGGAACCAAACAGGAGTTCCCAGGCCCAGTCTTTAGGCAATTGCATGAATCAATTGCCTTTCTTGTCTGGTGAGGAGAGTAAGCCATTATTTACAGTTTTCTCTCAAGAGCCTCTGGGAGATGCAAAATAATTGTAGTTCCCAGCCATGTGATTAAATTGTGCTTAAGAGTTTGCCCTGCAGCAAGAACAGAACAGAAAAGTGAGGAAGTACTTTGTTCCAATGGGTGTTGAAATTGGAAAAGCTTACATATGGCTTTCCAGCCAAACAAAGGAGGGAACTTGAAGGGCATCTTTCAAACACATTCTTAAAGCTTGTTGGGGCAATGTCTTCCTTGAATTTAGAGAATTGCTTTATATTGGTGTCCCCAAAGCTTACTGGAGCCAGGGAAGCCTGACCCATGTGAATTATTGACTTGACTTGAATTTGGGTGGAGCCTTGTTTCTGAGTGGACCCAGCTAGACTCTTCAAGCACACAAAGTTCCAGGCAGAGAGTCACCACGTAGGCCTTTGCAGCTAAGAGAAATCCCGGAGACCCCCTTGGGAGAGAGGAATGAAGATAGGGGGGAAAGCCATGGGAAAAAAAAAACAAAAACAGATAAATATTCTAAAAGGTGTAAGGGAGGCCCCCAGAGAATACCTGCTAGTCCCTAAATCTGTTACTTGACATTTAGGTGTGTGTGCATTTTTCTCTTTCCATAATTTCTTAATTAGAAACCCAGGGGCAAATCCCTTTGCTATGGGCTGAGAGCTCAGGCTTGTCAGCTACAAAGCACACCTGCATCAGGGTTGGGGGAAAAGTACTTTTCCTTCTCTCTTAACATTTGTCTTTTATTTGCACAAATCAGGAAAGGAATTCTCAGCCCAACAGCGTATGTGAAGAAAAGGAGGGTACTGGGGCAGAGAAAGAGTGCTTGCTGGCAGGACACCTGGCTTCTAGTCTCAACATTCCCTCTCCTTAAAATTATAAGACCTTGGATCAGCCACTTCCCTCTTGAGGCCTTTATGTTTTCAATTAATCATTGAATCATTGTGTAAAACCCTTTCTTATAGATATCTGTGGGCCCTGGGGATGCAAGCTGTCGTCTCAGGTCCTGCGTGTTCTACTCAGGTCCATTTTCACCTTTTCAAAGATAATGCTTCCAGCATTGAGGCCCATACTCTATTTCTCCCTTAATTCCACTGCCAACTTGGCAGTGAGCTCTTTGTGAAGGCACCAAGCATTTGAATCTATTTGTATTCTCTACCAATTTGCTGTGATGGCTTAGTCTAGTTGATATGGAAGAGCCCTGAATTCATGAATAACCCAGGGCTGATAGCTGCCTGAAGTTTCTGCCCACTGGAAAACTTAATATCCCTCCCCAGAGCTACAAGGTAAACTTAAAACCTTGACTAGATTAGTACCTTGACTGGATTAATACTTAGAATAGATTAGTACCTTGCATAGATTAGATTTCCTGCTTCTCTGACTCCTCCCTTTGACCCTGTATTGGGTAGGATCCGAGCCCAATCCCCATCCTGAGACCTCCCCTTCCCCAATTCCCCCATAAAATACCATGCTCAACCCCTAGTCAGGGTCTGAGATTTAGAGTGTTAACTCCTCTGTGCCTGTTGGTGTAATAAATAGTTCTCCTAATCTCTCCAAGTGCTGCTTTCCATTCCTCGGTGTCTGGTTTTCTGCAACATTTTGGTGCATTGGCCAGGAAACAGAATCAGACTGGCCCTTTGAGTCACTGATCCCAGGGCATTTCTCCCCAGGATGAAGACTATGGTGTGGAGAGATAGGCGCACCCCCATCTCGTTTGATGGGATCCCTCATCCAGGGTCCCCACCCCAAAGTCCAAGAGTTCCTGGATCATCAGACTCCAATTGGAGAGCAGCACCAACTCCTGGAACCTGATGCATCAACCTTGGTCAACTCTGGTAATCTGGTAAGCCCCCAGGAGATCTGTAGAGCCCTAGTCAGACCCACTTGATATGAGTCGAAGAGGAGATCCATACACTCTCCTTCGGTTGCAGGACCAGCAGTCAGGACTCATCTAGTAGTTGGCTGGTGTGGGGAGGGAGGGAATGTATAACCTCTGAATAAATATGAGTGTTTGTGACAAGTGAATGTGTTTGTGGCTCCACAGTTTCTTGCTATGGAGCATGATTGGGTCTGTTTAACTTTGTTTCCATGGTAGTTCTATGAAGGCTAAATGGCAAAATTGGCGCTGAGGGACCCCTTCCCTCTGTACATGTTCAATCTGGCAGAGGTTCTATATCTGACTGCTTATTGCCAAGGAACTACACAAAGCCCGCGAGGGACATGGCCAGACAAATGCCTGATTGGTCCCCTCTGGGGGGCACACACCCTTTGTCTGTTGAAACACCATTCATGGGAGGAGGGACACAGAGGCCAATGGTAGGGCTTTCCCTGTAGAGGTGGGTAGGCAGAGTAGTGAATGTCAGGTCACCAGTTCTGTCCTTGAAAGCTAGGACACTAGTTCCTCTTGACTGTGATGAAAAAACTCCTCCCAGAGCCCATCCAGATCCTCCTATAAAGACTTCCACCATGGAGCGAAACCTGCCCACTCTGGGAAAGGAGAGGGCATGTATCATTCTCTACCTAGACAACTTGCCCTTATTGATCAGTTTGACATATTTCCATTCCCTTATCCTCCTTCATTCCACCTGATACCTGCCACAGAAATACCTCTCTCCAGCACCACGGTATCCACCGTTGGAATACCAAGAGGACAGGCCCCAGAGAGAGACTGCTGTGGTCCTCCTGATTGTAGCCCTTGGCCAAGGTCCTCCTGCAAACTTGAACAAACTTATTGCCTGTGCTACCTGGCCTATTCAGCAGAACCCCCAGGAGGCTGCATAGCTTCTGAGCTTCTGGGCCCACCCTGAGGAGTTGCCATCCCTCCAGAGACTCATTGATCACTTCCTCCAACCAGTAGTCTTCTGAGCCTTCTGGGAAGTGCAGACTTTTGATAATTGGAGAAGTCAGAGATATTTGGGATACGAAGAGAAAACCTCAATCCAAGTCTTCCATCCCTACTGTGCTGGAGTGTATGCTGGCTAGTTTTAAAAAGGACTTCTCTGGTGAGTATGGATTTAAATTGAAACCAGAGAGGTTAAGAGCCCTCTGTGAGATTGAATGTCCTTTTTCTTTCCTTTTTTTTTTTTAAGATGGGAATGGCTGCTGGAGGGAACTTTACATCTCCCCACCATGTGGGCTATGTACAATGTGATTCCTGGCACCCCAAGCCATCCCGACCAGTTTCCCTATGCTGACTCCTGGCTACAAGTAGCCCAAGTCCTTCTGCCCTGGGCACGAATCTGCATAAGAGGAGAGGACCAGGTTTTGCTGAAAAAGTAAAGCCGCTATATGAACTATTAAAAGATCCAGAAGAAACCCCCTTTGAATGGGGACCCTTCCAAGAGCAGGTTTTCCAGCATCCTAAGTCAAGTCTCAGGAAAGCCCTGGCTTTGGGACTCCCAGACATCACCTGAGAGTTCAATCTATTTATAGATGAAAAAAAGCCAGACTATGCTAGGAACTCTGATTCAGTCTGCTGGGCCGTGGGAGAGACCCATTGCTTACCTATCTAAAAGATTAAACCCAGTGGCATCCAGATGCCCTCGTTCCCTACAAGCCCTTGCTGCCACTATTGAGTTAATTAAAGAGGCAGACAAGTTAACCTTAGGCCAAGTTATCAATGCCAGGGTCCCCCATTCAGTGACTGCCCTAATGAACGCCAGGGGATATAAATGGCTAGCCAGCTCTAAGATGGCCCACTACCAAGGCTTATTGATAGGAAATCCCTGAATTAGACTCCAAACTCTGCAGACCCTCAACCCTGCTAGCTTCCTCACAGCCACACAGGGGCCTCCTGACCACGAATGTGAAGAGACCCTTGATGAGGTCTTTTCTGGAAGTCCTGATCTTGTAGACCACTGCTGAAAGCCCCAATTTCACCCCCTTCACTGATGGTAGCAGCTACACGAAGGATGAAATTTGATATGCTGATTATGCTATCGTCTCTCGGGACATAGTGATTGAGGCTGGGGCACTGCCCAAGGATGGTCTGCTCAGCGGGCTGAATTCTGGGCACTAATCTGGGCCCCCTAAGATTGGCAGTCGGTAAGAAGATAAACACCTACATAGACTCATGATATGCCTTTGCTACCCTACATGTTCATGGAGCTGTGTACCGAGAGAAAGGACTCCTCGTGGCAGAAGGGAAGAGAGTTAAAAACAAGGAGGAAGTCTGCCAATTATTAGAAGCAGTCTGGGAGCCCAAAGAAATGGCAATCATCCATTGTAGGGGACACCAGAGGGGGGAAGACTCCATCACCCTAGGAAACCAATTGGCAGACCAGAGGGCCAAGACTACTGCCTACTGAACCCCAACTGCTGTAACCAACATGTTACCACTCACAAGGCTCCCAAAAGCCCCCCCTTATACCTTCGACGAACACTGCTGGGCAGTCACAGAGAGCAAACCTGGGAGAAGACGGACAGTGGAGATTGACAGATAAAAAAATGTATACATACCTTAGTCCCTGGGATATTCATTAGTAAAGTAGCACCATGAGTTAGCTCACTGAGGAAAACTAACCTAGAGAACATGCTAGACTGATACTATTTTTTGAGTCACCTACCTTCATTGTGTGCAACTGTGAGCACGCAGTGCAAGACCTGTGCCAGAAGTAACCCCATTCAGAGGCCAACTCAGCCAGCTGGAATACAAGACACTGGGACAACTCCTCTGGAATTACTGGAGGCAAACTTCTTGGTAGTGCAACAATGCCAGTGCTATAAGTACTTACTAGTCCTGGTCTGCACTTACTCAGGCTGGGTGGAAGGTTTCCTATGTAAACTGAATAGACCAGAGAAGTTACTGGAGCCCTTTCCAAGGAAGTTATACCTTGGTTTGGGCTTCCCCTTATGACTGAGTCACATAATGGCCCTGCTTTCATGGCAGAAGTTATATAGGGAGTGGCAAAGGCCTTGGGCATAAAATGGAAGCTTTACACTGCTTAACAACCTCAGAGTTCTGGAAGAGTTAAATGAATAAATCGTACCCTCAAGTCCACCCTGGCTAAGCTCTGTCAGGACACTGGGTGCCCTTGGGCGGATGTCCTCCCACTGACCCTACTCTGAGTTCGATGTACACCCCAATAACAAGGTTATTCCCCTTATGAGATTCTGTTTGGCTGGCCACCTCCTTTAGTTACCCAGGCCCGAACAGCTGACATCTGTCAGCTGGGCGAGGCAGTCCTGACTCAGGATCTGGTGGCCTTGGGAAAGACTTTAAAGAAATAGCCCGTGTCGGGACCAGCAGTTAGCATATGGCTATGTCGCTCGACTCCCATGTAGTGAACCGCAGTTCGAGTCCTGGACCTGGTGGCTTAAACTCATGCTGGGTGCATGTGCGTGCGTGCCCAAGATCGCGTGCATGCCCAAGATCCCTAGAGGAGAATGGAGAAGGGATTGTGGCGTGGCCATCCCCCCTGGGGGGTGATTTCTCACTATCTCTCTCTCTGTCTTTCTGGCAAGCACACGCACCCAATAAGAAAAAACCTCTCCAAAAAAGAAAAAAAGAAAAAAAAATAGCCCATGTCACCTTAGAAAGAACCCTTGTTCCTCTCAGAAACTGGATACACAAACATGAGCCTGGGGATCTCGTGTGGGTTAAAAATTGGGGAAAAAAAATTATTACAGCCCATCTGGTTGTGGCCATATGTTGTTGTGCTTGTTATCCCTACTGAAGTTAAGGTTGCAAGGCTAGCCCTGTGAATCTACCACTCATGAGTGAAGCAAGCCACAGCACCAGAGGACCCCAGGACATGGACAGTGAAAAAGCACTTTGAGGGAACCAGCAGTTAGTGTAATGGCTATGTTGCTGGACTCCCACGTAGTCGACCGCGGTTCACGTACCGGACCTGGTGGCTTAAAACTCACGCAGGGTGTGTGTGCATGCATGCCCAAGATCCTGAGAGGAGAATGGAGGAGAAGGGATTGTGGCGTGACCATCCCCCCTGGGGGGTGATTTCTTGCTTTCTGTCTCTATGTCTCTCTCTGTCTGACTGGCGAGCACACATGCCCTATAGCAAAAAACCTCTCAAAAAAAAAAGCACTTTGAGCAGCTGACTAAAATAACCTTCCAGAGGACCAAGATCTGTCATCGA
Organism: Tupaia belangeri chinensis; assembly: GCF_000334495.1. NCBI lineage: Eukaryota > Metazoa > Chordata > Mammalia > Scandentia > Tupaiidae > Tupaia > Tupaia belangeri. Next base: position 505,458 of record NW_006209405.1, on the reverse strand, counting down.
GACTACAGCCCTGCTGCAGCTACACTGGTGCTGGCTGTTCTACACATGGCAGAAGCTTGAGTAGTCTACAGCCCTCCTTTGGTCACTCTGGATGCTGACTAATCTACACACGGCAGAAGCCTGAGGAGTCTACAGCCCTGCTTTGGTCACTCTGGACGCTGACCAATCTATGCATGGCAGAAGCTTGAGGATAGTGACAGATGACACCCCCACCATACCCTCACAATTTCCTGCTCCTACCCCTTCCCATAGTGCTGGCTGTGCTTCTCTCCATTGGTCTGGCAGCAGTGGCCCCAAGAGACTAGAAGTTATGGGAGAGGCTTTTGCTAGCAATTGTATATCTCCTGGTAGTAGGGATCTTGATAGGTCTAAAATGCCTGGATTAAGGAACCAGAGGCATTCTCATTGGGGCTCTTTTCCTAATACCAATTTTGCCTTAATGCTACTCCTGGTCCTGGCCCTTGTTTTTTTTACTGAGGCTGACAGGTACCTACTTCCCCTTGCTCAAATGGTGCAACAAAACCATCCAGCAAGCCATTATTTGGCTTCAGCCAGGCGCCTTTCCTACCAATGTAAGACCACCTGCCTGAGATTTATGATTCCATAGTCATTCCAGGGACCCCGAGCCAGCAGGCATTCATGCACCAGGGGCAAGGCTAAAAGTCCTGCCTTGACTCAGTCACCCTCCAGAAGTGCCAGGATGATGGAACATCCTATTTTGTGTGTAAGAGCAGAAAGAGCCATGATTGTTATAATTGTCCCCCTGCAGGGAAATGGGTCTGCTACTCAGGTCTCAGACTGTATGGACTTCCAGATGGAGGAGGTAAATGTCCTACAGAGGCTCAGGCTGCTGTCCAGGATACAGTACAGATGCTTAAACCTTAGACTCCCCAAGATCAGCTGAGGCTCCTTGCACCTCCCAATGAATAGTAAATATTACTGAGATCCTACAAGTCCAGCTAGACTCTTTAGCTGATGTGGTCCTACAGAAACAGAGAGGAATAGATCTTCTGACTGCCAAAAAGGGTGGCCTCTATTTATTTCTGAGAGAAAAATGTTGCTTCTATGCCAACAAGTTGGGTATGGTCTGAGACATGGCCAAGCAGCTTAAAGATTTTGTCTCAAAACAGCCACATACAACAGTTGACTCCTGGGCAGATTAGAATGGGCTCTGGACATGAACCCCTGGTTACTGCCTCTCTTGAAGCCCCTGGTGCCTATTCTTTTAGTACTGACAGTCGGACCAAGTGTCCTGAATCTGATTAAGTGATTCATAACCTCTCACCTTAAAACTATCAACTGCTTGTCACTGCCCCTGAAAGCTATGTTTATTGCCCTCCTGTTAATTGACCCTCCTTGAGTATAGCTGAGAAGCTCAAGAAGGGGGAATGATATATGGAAGGACCCTGAATTCATGAATAACTCAGGGCTGAGAGCTGCCTGAAGTTTCTGCCTTCTGGAAAACTCACTGCCCCTCCCCAGAGCTACAGGATAAACTGAAAACCTTGAATGGATTTGTACCTTGAATAGATTAGTTTCTTGAATAGATTAGACTTCCTGCTTCTCTGACTCCTCCCTTTGACTCTGTGTAGGGCGGGATCTGAGCCCAATCCCCATCCTGAGACTTCCCCTTCCCTAATTCCCCCATAAAAGATTATGTCCAGGGAACAGCAGGTGGCGTAGTGGTTAAGGCGCTGGGCACTCCCACATGACTAACCAGGGTTTGAGTCCTGAATCTGGTGGCTTGCTTTCTCACTTCGTCTCTCTCTCACTCTCACCCTCTGTCTCTCTCTGGTCAAATTAAAATAAATAAATAAATAAATAAAATAAGTAATTAAAAAAAAGTAAGACTATGTCCAACCCCCATTCAGGACCAGAGATTTAGAGTGTTAACTCCTCCATGCCCACCAACATAATAAACAGTTCTCCTAATCTCTCTGAGTGCTGCTTTCCATTCTTTGTGTTTGGTTTTCTGCAACATAGTTTGATCAATCATCTTCTCAGGGAATCTCCTAAAAGGTAGAGGTATACTTAGCAATTATATGAACATTTATGACTTTTATTAGACTACTATTCTTTTTTAAAAGAATTATTTATTTATTTATTCTTCTTTCTATATTATTTATTATTATTATTATTATTATTATTATTATTTAATTTTACCAGAGAGAGAAAGAGAAAGCAAGCCACAGGTCTGGGAATGGAACTGCTGTCAGCCATGTGGGAATCCAAAACTCATAACCACCATACCACCTGCTGGTCCCACACTACTATTCCACATGAATTATATATAAGTGCATCTCTCAGTATAATCTGGTATCAACAGATTCCAAGCACAGGTAACTCTTGATTTAGAGGGAGGTACAATTGAGGGTGTGATTGGAGCATATACTGTGGATTTAGACAGACCTGAGTTTGAATCCAAGGCTTTCTATACTTCTTGATGGGTGACCTTGGATATGTTATGCAATCTCTGTAAATATAACTTTCCTCATTTGTGGAAAGTTATATTGTGGTAAAATTCTCTTAGGGTTGTGTAGAGAATTAAACAAGCTAATACATATAAAGTGGTATAGTGCCTGGGACATAGTCAATATTCAATCAAGGCAGCCATTGCTGTTATTTCACCTGCCTAATATTAACCACCTCTATGTTTGTTGTATGTGGTTAGAAGCACCCATTTTTTTCCCACATTGTTGAGCATTGAACTCTCTGCCTCCTTCTCCTCCCTCTGGCCTTATCTATCCTTCTCCCCATCTTATTTTTCTCTTCCTCTTTCCTCCCCAACCTTTATGTTTTTCTCCTTTCTCTCTCCCCCAACCTCTTTACTCCTCAAACAACCCAGCCTCACACAAACACCCTTTGTACTTGTTTTGGCAGCTTTCCTGGTTTAGTTCAATTCAGGACATGACCTTGAAGATAACAACAATAGCAACGAACTCATATAAGCCCACACTATGTGTTTTACATGTAACAGCTCATTTAATCTTCACAATTCTATTGGGTAGCTACTGTTAGTATCCCCATCTTATAGACAAAGGCGTGAAACACAGAGAGGTTAAGTAGCCTACTCAAGGTCATATAGCTAGTGAGTATTAGAAATGGGATTCAAGCCCAGAGAGTTTGTCTCCAGGATCTGTGCTAGTCATTATAGGAAGTGAAGTTCTGTGAAGCAAAGAGATGTGAGACTTTTCATGTCTCCTCAGATAACCTAAACAATGAACAATGCATTTATTGATCATTGAATAAAGTTTGAATGTCCATGGTTGCAGAGGTTGTCTTATACATAAGTTGAACCTTTGTTCCCTAGGTCATAACAGCAGGAGGGAGGCTACAAGGCAGAGTGGTACAGTACAATAGGGTGTAGGTGATGGTCACAATGAAGGGAGCCCTTAAGCACAAACCTTCTCCAAGCTATATCCCTGAGCTGACCTTGGGAGATCAGTTGCAGGTTCCAGGAAGCTGAGGCTTCTACTTCTGAGGCCTGCTTTTCTGTCACCCTTTGAACTGATGTTACCCTTCCCATTGCTGTTGAAATTGGTCTTGCTGAGATAGCTAAAGGCTCTCTTCCCACTATGGTTAAACTATTGTAGTAGATTGCTTGCACCACTCAGTTTCCCCATCTGTAGTTTCATATCTACCTTGTAGGATAGAGTAACTGTGTGGACTTAAAGAAAATGGAGTGTATTAAGCGTATTTAATACTATATCTGTTTCTGAGTAAGCATACTTAATAAGCTTCCAAACGAATCACCCATACCTTTCAGCTTTTTTTTTTTTTCTAGCACTCTCTATCATTTACCAGACACTACTTAACTTTCAATCCCTTATGGAAATCAGGTAATTTTGCTACCTGAGGAGAATTCCCTACCCTTACTTTTCTCCACTTTCAGCAGTCCCTGGGGCCAGGATGAGTAACCTTTGACCTTGCTCTTTGAGACCTTATTGTAAGTGTTTGCAGCCCCCTTCCTTGACAAAGTGTGCAATCTTGAGCAAGTAATTTCCCTCTAAAGGGTTTTCGTTCCCCCTACATTAGATGAGAGAGCATGAGTAATACCTTGGGGCCCCTGAAGGTTGTGAGGAGATGTACATGCACTTACCTGCAGAGAATATCTCCAACATCTGAAGTATGTACTGAAACATCTTATTGGAAAGTTATGTGCTTTAGTTGCTGTGACTTTTGGAATCTTTTCCCATTGGTTAGTTCTTTAAATTGGTTCAAATTCTATCAGCCCTGTTCAGTGAGTTGTTTCTTAGTTGTATGAGTCTCTAATTTATCTGATAATGAAACTTACCTCATTCATTCTCCAAATTCATTAACCTCCAAAAATAGAGTGAGGAATTAGAATTAGAAGGCAAGTTAATATTGCTTTGATGGCAGTTTGTTAACCCTTTGGTTATCTGACAAGTTATCTGGTAAGAGATCAGAAATTCCTCTTCATACAGTGAAATGAATCTGGAGGAAATGTTTCTTTGTAGAGGAGTAGGGTCCAAGATCTCAGGAACATCACTCTCTACTGTGCCTCAGCTCCTTTTGAAGCCCAGATTTTCAGTCCTGTAGCTAGACCAGGATTCAGCAAACTATGGCCTCTGGACCAGATTTGCCTATTACCTCTGTTTGTAGTCCTGTTTTGTAAGCTAAGAAATGTTTTGACATTTTTCACATGGTGGGAAAAAAATCAAAAGGGTAATATTTTGTGACATGTGATGATTACATAAAGTTGAAATTTTAGTGTCCATAAGTAAAGTTTTTTTGGGACACAGCCATGGTCATCATTTGCATAACATCTATGCCTACTTTTACACTATAACATTGAAGTTGATTAATCGTGAAGGAGCCTGTATGGCCCTGTGAAACTACACATTTATTAACTGACACTTTACAGAAAATGTTTGTCAGCCTCTGAACTTGAACATCAGCTCACCACAGATATACCATCAACTCATCACATACCCACTACAGATTTCAAACGTCCAACAGATGGAAGGTAGAAAGCACTGAAACTCCAACTCCTTCGTATCACTGGGGTTGCTTGTTGTTTTGAAATGTTCCAGTGAAAGTCTCAGAGGAAGAGAGAAGAACTGGCCTGTGGAGCTCATCTCTGCCTTTGTTCATAGGGGCAGAAGGACCAAGGAGTCATACGCTTTAGGTGTAACCTTTTGAACACACATGAGGCAGCCTCAAAAAACAGATCTGAGTCATTCTCACCGCTTCCAAATAACCAAAGGACTTCCGAAGGAGCTGATCAATTTGCCAACATTTTCCACTTTTTTTTTCTTTCATTTTTATAGACCAGGGTTTGTTTATTTTTAACATCCATTATGCCATGAATTTATAGGGAATAGATTTTGGAAGCTCTGGCTCCTTTTCATTGGTTCTCACAAAGTATGCTTTTCTGAGTGAAGAAGGCTGGTGTTTCAGGTGAACCCAGATAACTTTCTCTCTGGCTTCCTTCATTTTCTTCCTTCCTTGATTTTCTTTTATACATTTTAGGAAGCTATCTCTGCTCTTAGAGTGTTTAATATGCCCAATACGCACATTAATTCACTTTGTAAGAATCTTGCCCTTAACTTGTTTGTTCACAACAAGGCCAACAGCATGCTGGGTAACATTGTAGACTCTTCCAGTTTTGCCATGGTAACATTTGTGGGGCATTCCTTTTTGAACAGTGCCCATTCCCTTGATGTCTACAATATCAACTTTCTTGTAGATTCACATGCATGTTGCTAAAGGAACCACTCCATGTTTTCTAAGAGCCCTAGAGAACATACATCAGA
>NW_006209405.1:474699-499646 GCF_000334495.1 Tupaia belangeri chinensis | reverse complement strand
CCTCATTTTGGTCAATTATTGGAAGATGGAGGTTCCGGCCAAAAGGCCATTTTCCACCTTTTAAAGCACATCTTCTAAAGTCATCTCTTCACCCATGTGCAGATATAAAACTCTCGTCCTTTCATCAAAAACTTAGTTTCATTTCAGAAATATTGAGCTTTAGAAAAAAAAAAAAGGCAGAAAAAAACTGCTTCCAAGAGCCCAAAAAGCAATATATTTCAAAAGGTGGTGACAACTTCCTCTAAAGGCCAAGGTTCAAGGGAACAGCTGGCAATGGTAATTCACACACTTTCACACACTCAGAACCAACCCATCATGAGGCTCCCTGAGTGTCTCCCTCTCCCTTCCTGCTGCCTGGCTTACCCTTTCTCTCTAGCTCTCCCTTTGAACTGGTTTTATCCTCTTTTAGTTGTCTCCTACCCCTATATGTCTGCAATATAAAATAAATGAAATGGAATACAACTTTTTGTTACGTATAACTGGTATTTATGCTTTGAATGCTTAATTTTAAAAGCAGTTAAGTGAAATGGTTTCTGTTTCTCAAACTAAACAAAATTGCTTTCTACTCATTGTTGTTCCTTGATAACAATGCTAATAGCTTCCATTAATTGAGCATTTACTAAGTAGCTGGCATTCTGTTAGGCAGTTAAGATATTAACTTATTAGGGGGAATGGAAAGCAAAAAAAAAATGTTTCAGAAGAAAATTGTAGTGCACTTGTTACTAGATTTTAGCTTTGTCCATATATTTAGTTTAATTAAGATCTTTTGTGAATAATAAAATGTGAAAAAAAGATTGTATGGGAGGGAGGGGGAAGGGGAAGAAAAAAAGTTTATTTAATTGACAAAAAAATGAGAAGCTATTTGCTAATGATAATGTATATAGTAATGTCTTTGTCTTGACTGATATGCATTTTATTCATGCCAGAAAAAGTAATATATGGGAGTAAAGGTATATGAGATTGAATGTAAATATATATGGGATTAAATGTAAATAACAATATATTTAAAAATTGAAAATTAATCAGAAAAAATGATTATAAAAATAAAAACAAATTAGCTTATTTATATTCACAAAAGCCTTGTGTACTATTATATCATTCTCATTTCAAAGGTAGAAATGGAGTCACAGACATTACATGTTGAGGAAGTAAAGTATTTTTTAAAAATTTGCCAGAGAGAGGACAGCAGATGGCATAGCAGTTATGTCACTGAACTCCCACATGGCCAGCCGTGGTTCAATTCACAGACCCAGTGGCTTAAAACTCATGCCAAAAGCATATACATGCATGCCCAAGATCCCAGGAAGATAATGGAAGAGAAAGGATTGCGGCATGGCTATCCCCCCTAGGGGGTGATTTCTCACTTTCCCTTTCCCTGTCTCTGTCTCTGTCTCTCTATCCAGTGAGTACATGCACCCTAAGGCAAAAACCTATTTAAAAAATTTGCCATAGGGCATGTGGGTTCCCTGAGACAGAGGGAGAGGGAGAAAGCAAGAAAGCACTCCCCATAGAAGATGATCATGCTTCAATCCCTTCTCCATTTATCCCTCCCTTCAGGATCCTGGCCATGGATTGTACACACTTGGCATGTTTTACGAATTGCCAGGTTTAGGATTTGAATGGTGTAGTCAGCCATGTGGGAATCTAACCACCCTAACCACTATACCACCAGCTGCCCTAAAGTAAAGTATCTTTCTAAGCTGCTTGGAATGCAAAGTCCATTTAAATTTTGATGGCCCAAATAAGGAATGAACCTGAGTCTTTGATTATGTTCACAAAATGTAAACGAGCCTTCAAAGGGTTATAGATTTTACAGTGCTACCCTTGCCCCTTTCTTCATCACAGTGTCCACCAGTCCAGTTCACAAGCAAGGTATAGCCAATCAGTTGCCTGCATTATTTTAGATAGACCAGTATGAATTCTTGTCAAACAACTTATAACCTCCCCTCTTCTTGCCCTCTTCTTAAAGAAAACTAACTTTCTTGTCCATTTTCAGTGAGCACACCTCTGAGAAACCAGAGTGTGTTCACAAGTCAATTTATTGCAAGCCTTGGCTCAAATAAATCACTTTTTTTTAGAGAGAGAGATTTTTGCTATAGGGTGCGTGTGCTCGCTGGAGAGAATGAGAGAGACAAAGAGACAGAAAGCTAGAAATCACCCCTAGGGGGGGCTGTCCATGCCTCAATTCCTTCTTCTCCACTCTCCTCTCGGAATTTTGGGCATGCACACACATGCATCCAGTGTGACTTTTAAGCTGCCAGGTCCGGGACTTGAAGCACACCATGTGGGAACACACATGCATCCAGTGTGACTTTTAAGCTGCCAGGTCCGGGACTTGAAGCACAATCGGCCATGTGGGAGTCCAGCAATGTAGCCATTATACCATCTGCTGGTTCCTAAATAAATCACTTTTATTTCACTTATGCTTCAGCCTTTCTTGTAGATTGTCTTGTCCCTGGTCCTACAGCTTGTAACTGGCAGAGAGGTTAAAAACCCAGATAGTCTGGTTCCCAAGTCCACATCTGTAATCACAAAACTTAACTAATGGCTTTCAACTGTTAGATGTCCCTCAGCTGAGAGAAGGCACAATGGTTCCCCAATCCATTTATCACCCAGGTTCTCCTGGAGGATTTCATGTTTTGGGTATTTGGCTCTCCCACGGCCATAATTTCTTACTTTATTTCCCCAAAATATTAATAGATATAAAGAAGAAGGCCTTCAACTTTCAACCTCCTCTTCACTTTAACTAAAAGGTGATTGGTTTCCTTTTTATATTTCTGCCTCTCCATGCCTCACACTAACCCCAAGTACAAATTTGTCCTTTCTTTACTTTTTCTATTTCACAGGCTGTAAAAGAGGTGAGAGTCATTATTTTTTTCCTGTCATTTCCTGGCTATTTTCCCATGACTGTTGCTCATCAACACCATTGATTTTAAAGCCTGATGACGATGGTGATAACCAAAGAGGTATTCGCCCAAATACATGAACTTATGACTCAGGCATCAGTACTATGAGGGAAATATTCTCTAAGGGAATGGGGTGGGAGACAATCTTGGAAATTATAGTAATTACTAGTGTTTACTTAGCATTTGGTATGTGCCAAACTTTGTTCAAAGGAATGCATATCTATGATCTTATTAAGCCTTATCAAGATCCTTAGGACAACTTTGTAAGAGAGAGTGTGTTATAGACAAGGGAAACAAGGCCTGAAGAGATCAAGAGATATGATCGAAGTCACACTGCTGGTGAGAGACTGGGCCTTGGTTGAAAACCAGCTCTGTCTGACTTGAAAGCTTGTTTTTAGAAAGCAAACTGCTATACTGATGGCTGTGCTGTAAATGTGCGAGTAAGTCCCCCTTGTGGGGTCTTTAAGGATCACTCCAACACAGCCACAGAAATCACACTCAGTGAGGCACATAGAAATTAAGGGATTCATTATACTCACAGGTCCTAGAGAGAGGCACAGCATGCCATGCAGGGCGTTCCATGGGAGAGGTACCAAGGGAGCAGGGCTTGGGAGAGAGAGTAAAAGAGAACAAGCCAAGGCAAGTACTTTTATGGGCTTAAGGTAGAGGGCATAAGCAAAAGGTGCAAGGGGATTTCATTGGTGCATTTGAAGGTCACAGTCAGCAGAGGGCAAGGAGGAGAATTTGTGGAAAGGACCAGCCTCATCACCTGGTGCAGATGGTCATGTGGATCAGGTGCTGACGGCATGTTTGTAGGGATGGTGAGGCATGAGGAAAATGTGACCGTTTACAAAATTTCCATACAATGACCTTCAGATTATGCAGCCACCCTCAGCACTGATCCACCCTGTCATGGTTCCATATGGTCCCTCACTTAAGTAAACTCATGGCCTCTCAGACAGTTCCCCTTCCTGTAGGCCATCTGATGGAGATAAACTGTATTTCTTTTGTTCTCAGTGGAGAATGAGGGACTTACCTGGAGCCAGCATTTTCTTAAATTCTTTCCCTGACTCTTTTGCTCATTTCCTGAATGTTCTTGGAGTTCCCTTTCCTCTGAGGATGATTTTGCTGTTACTGTTTTTCCTTCCGAGAACTGTTGAAAAGCTTTCTATTCTGTTTTGAAGTTCTACTTGGCAACCTTTATTTTGTTTTTAATTAATGAATTAACTTGCCAAATTATGAAGTCAAATAGAAATATGATGTGGAAGAAAAAGGAAGGCATCCAGCTCTGACCCTCTAACAGCTGCTGTTACTGTTTGTTAGAAGAGCATAGAGGAGGGACCCAGGCTCTGAAGTCCAACTGAACAGGTTTGGAGTCCTAGGTCTGCTCTGCACTTCTTTGTTATATTAACTTTTCTCATCTTTATTTCCTCATCAGTAAAATGGGGATCATATCATTTCAGTTTGAGGATGCAATAAGGTTTTATTTACTTATTGTTAGAGTGATTTTTGCTATAGGGCACATGCACTCACCAGAGAGACAGAGAGAGACAGACAGGAAGCAAAAAAAAAAAAAAATCATACCCCCCCCCAGGGGGGATGGCCATGTCACAATCCCTTCTCCTCCATTCTCCTCGTGGGATTTTGGGCATGCATGCATACAGCCTGGCATGACTTTTAAGCCACTAGGTCCAGACTCAAACTGTGGTCGACTACATGGGAGTCCAGTGACATAACCATTACACAATATGCTGGTCCCACAATGAGAAGGTTGTAATTCCTTAATGCTGTACCTCATATAGAATAGTTACTGAATCAATATATTTTGAATGAGGGGGCGGCAGGTGGAGTGGTGGTTAAGGGCACTGGAGTCCCACATGGCCAACCATGGTTTGAGTCCTGGACCTGGCAGCTTGCTTTCTCACATTCCCTCTCTTTCTTTCTCTCTCTCTCGTCAAATTAAAATAAAAATAGATAAATAAAATAATTCTTTTAAACATATTTGTTGAATGAATAACATAAATAATGAATGAATTTTCTTCCAGTCTATTTTTCTAGCAAAATAATAATAATGTGTGCAATTTTTTCTTTTTTATTTTATTTACCAGAGGGCAAGTGTGTTCAGTAGAGAGAGACAGAAAAAGAAGAGAAAGAACCCTCCAATGGAGCATGGTCATGCTGCAATGCCCTCTCCTCCATTTCTCTATCCCATTTGGTGAGATCTGGGGCATACATGCAAATGCACCTAGCATTGTTCTCAAGTTGTGGAGGCCAAGATCCAAACTGCTTGGTTGGCCATGTAAGAGCCAGCTCCCTCAACCACCAGACCATGGGCTGGTATACAATTTTTATGTAGTGTCTTCACCAGACCTGAGTTTCCGCGGTGCTACCTAGTCTTCAGGGCCATGATTTTAAGGACTTGTTTTAGTCCATTAAATAGATGAACCATAATTTACTCAACTTCTCCCCTCTTTAGGGGCACTTACGCTGTTTTAAAATTTTGAAATTTGTGATGAATATCTATATGTGTGTACAGCATTTACCATATTTTGGTAAGCAACTAACAGATTATATAGTTTAATTTTCTTTAAGTTACATTTTGGTGGTGTTTCTTTAACCTAATTAAAGATCTTAAAGATTTTTTAAATAATAAAAACAAAAGACATTCCTCTGTGGGTCTAGAAGGTAGCATGGTGGCTAAGGTGCTGGATCCCCACATGGCCAACCATGGTTTGAGTCCCAGACTGGGTCACTTGAAAATAATGCTGGGTCACACTTTTTCAATCCATTCATCTCTTTGTGGACATTTGGGTTGGTTCCATGTCTTACAATCATGAATAATGCTGCAATAAACATTGATGTACAAGCACTTTCCCAACTGAGCAGTCCCCTGTCCTTTGGGTAAATACCCAGGAGTGGAATTGCTGGATCATATGATAGTTCTATTTATTATTTATAGATCTTTGAGGAACCTTCATATTGTTTTCCACAAGGATGTATCATGATCAAATGTAAATAATAATAATAATTTATATATATAAAAGAAAATAGTGCTGGGTGTGTGTGTATTCATGTCCAAAATCCCAAGAGGAGAAGGGATTGTGGCATGGCCATCCATCACCCTGGGGGGTAATTTCTCACTTCCTCTCTCTCGATCTTTCTCAGTCTCTCCAATGAGTGCATATGCCTATGGAAAAAAACTAAAACAAACAAACAAAAATATCATTCATCTGGTACTGAAAGGATTTCCAGGGAGTGGGGATAGGCGGGGACTAAAACCTCCTTCTGTGCTGTTTGTGCCCTGTAGAAGGTGGTTTCTGTACCATGTGCTCAGACCCAGAAGGTGCCCATCAGATAAGGAAAGGGGACAGATTATTCCCCTAGTTTATTACTTTCTTTTAAGCTTCCCTATGTAGAAATAATTTACCCAATAGAAGGCAAGATTCTGAATAGCATTATCTTACTCTCATTACTGGTCCCTGTGTTTGGGAGATATTTTAGTTTCCTTTATCAAATGGGATAAGCTAATGATGAACTTAGAGGATTTCTTAATGAATGTTTCAGAAATGAAAGAGGCTAGTATACTACTTACATTAGATACTGTCACTTCAATAGCTCTTTGAACTTTGTCTCCTCCAGCTTCACAGCTACTGCTACCAGGGCTTGGGCTAGAGTAAGGCCAGGGGGATATTCATTGTATGGGGCTGCATTTACTTCTGGGGCAAAATTTAAGGGGGTGGGGGTACCAGAAACCTTACATTTAAATGCAATAATTTTTAAAATCCAAACTAATGCAAGCAATCTCTGAGGCTTGAAATTTCATGTCCCACTTCTAAACACAGGATCTTACAGTGATGTTCCAAGTCATTTTTTGAAGCCTGCAGCAAAAGAAAAATGTGTAGCTATATACATGTTTTTACCTATACACATGTATTTTATGTATTTTATAAGGGTTGATTATTTTTTTTTTTAACAGAAGTTGTATTCAAAAACATTTTAAGGTGTTTTATTTCATTAAATTCAGGAAAGTAAAATGATAGTAAGTTCTGTTTAGGGTATAAATGAAAGATTTATGACTCAAATAATGTTGCAACTTTTAATACACCAACTTTAAAAATTTTCAGTATTTCTTCCAACTACTTTAGTTACTTTTGTGTGACATAATTGTCCTATTTTTCCTGTCTAGCTTGACAACTTCATCCAGCAAGCCAGCAAACATGTATTAATTACTTTCCATCTAGTACTTGGCAGCGGCCTGGTGATGATACAAACCTGAGTAGGATAGAGTGGTTGCCTTTAAGGAGTTCACAATGTACCAGGAGAGTTAGGACAGGAAAATCATCAAGTGTAAGACAATGTGATAAATGTCACAAAAGGACTTCGGATAATGCACTCCAGAACTCCGGAAGAAGGAGGGGCCACCAACTAGAGAAAACTTCTTAAAAGAATGGCATTTCAGTTGGAAACAGATGTGCAAATGCCTACCATCTGAGAGAGGCAAAGCCACAGACAATAGCAGAGAGTGAGTAGAGGGAAATCCAGGGAGATGAGGTGGGACAGGTAGGCGAGCCCAGAAATAAAGAATCTGGGAGAACAGCTGAGGATGGGTTCTGGAGTCAGCTAGCTCTAGGTTGCACTCTCAGCTCCATCACTTCCTTGCTAGGCAGATTGTTTTGCCCTATTCTGTTTACTCGGAAAAGGAGATGTGCGAGATACTCTTTGTGAGTCCCTTCAGAACCAATCTCCACCCTCCTCTGCCCTGCCTTGTGGTCATAATGGAGTACATGATGGTCTCCCACCCCCTCTGGCTTCTGGTTGGCCTGGCCACTGGCCTGGCCACTAACAGGAGCCTGGAGATCAAGAGAGGCAGGTCATAGTGTTTATTCACCTCACTTTCTCCTGGCTTCATGGTTGCAAGTTGCTTGTATCACTAGAGCTACCCATAGTGTCTTTTAGGTACAGATGACCTGAGCTACAGCTTTTATTTTTGGTCCCTTAACCTGGGGGTGGTAGCTCCTGGCTGATGCTAGGTTTATCAAAGTATGGACCTAACCCTGTTCATACTTTGTAAACAGTCTCTTCATTAAGCTCTCCTTATTTACCTGTTTTGAAGGTGCTCTTTTTCTTTCTTTTTTTTTTTTTTTTTTTTTTTTGGGGGGGTTTTTTTTTTTTTTGGGGTCTCGCAGAAAGACAGAGAGAGACAGAGAGACAGAAAGTGAGAAATCACCCCACGGGGGGATGGCCATGCCACAATCCCTTCTCTTCCGTTCGCCTCTCGGGATCTGGGGCATGCACGCACACACGCCTAGCGTGAATTTAAGCCATCGAGTCTGGGACTCAAACCATGGTCGACTACATGGGAGTCCAACTACATAGCCATTATGCTAACTGCTGGTCCCGAATGTGCTCTTTTCTGTCTATCCTTGGCACATTGTAAGTGCTCAGTACACATTAGCCTGTATACTCTATACTCCACTGCCTAGATAAACCCTTTGATGCTGAGGTTTCCTGCTAGAAGTCTCCATCCAGATAGCCTTTGCAAAGAAGATGTCTTTCTGGAGGCCCCCAGTTAGCCTACTTGTCAGCAAAATGGAGTAAAGAATTCTCACTTCGGGGCCAGCAGGTGGCATGGTGATTAAGGGCGCTGGATTCCCACATTGCCGATTGCAGTTTGAGTCCTGGACCTGGTGACTTGCTTTCTCGCTTTTCCCTTTCTTTCTCCCTCTCTCTCTCTCTCTCTGGTCAAATTAAAATAATAATATTAATCACAATAACAAATGGAATTAAATAAATTAATAATTCTCTAGAAAGAGTTCTAAGCATGTTATTAAAAAAAAAAAAAAGAATTCTCGCTTCAAAGTCAACAGCTGTGCCAGGGTAAATGTCAGCACTGGCTTCCCCAACAGGCTGGCTCTGTGATGCCAGCCAGATAATTATTCTAAGCAAGTTCTCATGACATTGTCCCCTTGGACAGGGTCCATCACTTTGTCACCTGGTTCAGAAGCTTTGATGAATAGTGTATCAACATTCATGATATGCGGCTGTGTTTCCATTTGGGTTTTTGTTTCTGTCTTTGGATTAGTGCAGGTCAGCCACTCACTGAACTCACAGTCCATAAGCTAGAGATCTTGGTGGAGGCTCCCTCTTTCCCCCTGACGTTCACATATGACAAGATTGAATGTGACAGTACAACACTGTTGGGATCTCAGCTGCATTACCACTGGGCGTTAATCTGGGGCCTCTCAGGATAGCATTTTATGCTATATTGATAGGTCAAAGAAGAGGAGTTTTATTTCTATAAAATTGTTGTGTAAAACCATAAGTTATAACCTTGGAAGGGGTATTACGTCAGTCTCCTTTTTCCTCTTAAAGATACCCCCAAATCCCAATTCTATCTCCTCTCACTTTGTCATTGTTTTTATCACTGAAGATGCTGTTCGGAGAGTGGGACCCTAAACTCTCCATTTAGCTAGCAAAATCCAAACTTGAGATAAAATGGTTAGAGGATGTGTCAGGTCCCGCCCCGGAGAAACTACACAGACTTATTGCTATCTCAGCTGATGCACACAGTCTAGTGTTCCATATGGTGCTGCACGGCATGAAGCTGGGGAAGGGTCAATTGCAATCCAGGCATGAGAACTGCATTTCCTCTCTGTCTTCTTTTCTTTTCATAAAAGTACAGAAGAAGAAAGTGGCCCAAAAGGTGGAGGAAGCAATAGCAAAATGAACAAGCATGTGCTGTGTGGCAGCTATACAGGCACAGCCATAAATCTTTGCCCAAACTATTTGCACAGAGAACACATGAGGAGCAAAATTATGGTTTCGTTGCCATTGCCTCTGCCTGCTTGCAAGGAAGTCTTGGCGGGCAGGCATTGCTGTGATGTCTGGCTCTCCAGGTCTCTCTAGTTTCCAAGTTCTCTGGGAGGGTCTCCATTCTCCTCTTCAGATAAAGACAAGGCCTCAAGATTTGGGCCTAACACTTCTCTAACAATCACAATTCCTCTTCAGATCCATTTGAAAAACTATCGTCGCACTTGATTTGAAGTGCAGGCATGTATGAAAAGTAAATAGTCCATCCCCCTTAATTCTAGGGAAGGGAGTACTGTCCAAACAGAATGCACACAGCTCCAAAGTGTCCAGCTCATCTACAGTATCATTAAATTTCTGTTTTAGTTGATCAGTGCCTCAGTATTGTATTTCTAGGCAGGTCTCTTTGTTTGCTGTGTCACTGTGTCATCCTTCCACTGTTTGCTTCCTTTCGGGAGTTGATGGACTCAGATTTCAGTATGTGCTTCACTACTACACAGATTTGGAAGCACAGCAATGCTTTTTACTCCTTTCATTTCTTTTTATTGTGAACTTATACCAAGCTACTAAATAAAAAGATAAGACTCAGAACCTAATGGGAATTCAATTCTATTTGTGTCACTCTGTGTTCACTTTGATCTTGGCTGATGTACAGACCGGGTTCCTGCAGGGCTATAATCAGTATGTACACACCGTCTTACTTAACATCAGTGTGTATACACATCTTCATAGATCAACAAAGTCCACATACTGTCATCTTTAATGGTCATAAAGAACTCCACTGTGGAACCGCAGCACTTCAGAAAACATCACATTTGCATGTTTTTCTATTTGTGGCTGGCACTTCAAAATGTGCGAGCTGGAAAGAGAGCTCTGCCTAACTCTGGCCACAAATCAATAACAGGACACGGTATGAATTAAGTCACACTGGAACTAAACCTCAGCACATTGCATTTAATTAGTATATATGACAGTTACTATTCACTCGGCTGACTATAGAAGGTATGATTTTAAACATACCTTATCACCTACCATTTATCTTTGGAATGCCCCACATTCTACTGGGTTCCTCTACTTAGATTTTGTTTAAAGTGCTTATTATTTATTTATTCCATGAGCAAAAGAGACAGGGGGAGAGAGAGAGAGCGTGCATCCCTAACAGGGTCTCAACTTCATGGTCCACCCCCAGCCACAGGCAGCCCTGGACCATAGATATGCATGGGCCTGACATACTAAGGGAGGTCCTCAGACGTGAACTAGCAAGCTTCTCATGTGTGTCTGCCTTAAAGAGTGTCATGTTACACCACTGCACCACCATCTAGTCTTACATTTATAGCACATGAAACTGGATCAACATTGCTTTCCTCCAGGAGTCCACATCTTTCTAACTTCCTGGCTGTTGTGGTCTGACAAAGCTTCACTGACCTTAAGCACTATGGATAGCCATGTTACAAGCTAGCAAGATACCACAGCACTTCATTCACGTTACTCTGGTCTGTCTAAAGATCGTCCGGAATAGTTTGCTACTGGCATCATGGTGCTTTTTACTTTAAGGAAGCAATTTTCATTTTCAGAATCTATTTGTTTTGAATCTCTTGCTAGTTGGAGTTAGTTCTGGATTCATTTTCCTCTCAGTGAGTGGTAAGTATATGGTGTCCTGCTGAGATCAGACTAGTCCCCTGGACATGATCGTTTAAGGCCATTCAAAACCTTCTGACTTATCTATTTCAGTCAAATTCAACTTTAGGATATTGCTCTTCATATCTGTGAGTGACTCCAGTGCAGCAGCAACATCTCTGCCATCTTGAAATAGCCATGAAAAAGACTATCATTTGCAAGGAAGGTCAGGTAGAGGAGAGAGGTCATTGCTGGGTTTGTTCAAAATGCTAGTGGCTAGGGGCTACACTATGACCGTGGTGACTGAGCACATCACTTCAGAGAAATGAAAGCAGGTGAGCACCAGCAGTCATCAGTCAGCTGATCACAGCAGTCCCCGTACAGAGTAGTCACACACTCATCACAGGCCTGGTACCCTCGGGGAGCCAGGATACCTAATACAGAGGACTTGGGGTCCTGTCCCAAGCTGAAATTCCTGACAGACTGTCAACAGAACAATAATATCTGCAGGCTTCATCAAGTTTTCCAAGCTCATTTGTCACAGCCTCTTACAGGAACTGGCTCACACTGATAAGTCACCTGGCTATAGTTAGGGGTGTGTTCTATGGGTAGATTACAGAAGTAAGTAAATTGGCATGTGTGAAAACCAAACCAATGAACTTGGCCTACTTTTAAACTATAGTCTAAACAGCTGAATTTACCTGTTCCTGCTTACAAGTCATCTCTGCTACTGGAAAAACAATTTATTCACATTTCCTACTGATAACAGGATGTAATAAACCAGTACAGTGGGTGGTCCAGGAAATTGGTCTTTGCAAGTCTGAAGAGGCAGTAACTATTTTGGTAGTCCTCTGGATATTTAAGAAGCTGTTTAGTGTGCATAGGAACCTTGCATTAACAAGGTTTCATCCTTTATTGATTCCTGAATTCATTTCATTTAATAATTTACTTATTCATTCATTTAATTCATTTGTACAGTATCTATTAAGCACCTTAAGTATGCCAGGCATTGCATCAGGCTTAGAGGCTACAGAAATAAATAGACAGTTTCTATTTTGGAGAACCTCACATGTAAATTAATACTGCCACTAGTAATAATTATCATCGCTAGCATTATCATTATTATAGGATTATAGTATAATAAATGCTAAAAACCAAAGCATACATAGAGGACTTCAAAAAGTTCATGGACATGCAATTAAAGTACACTTTGATACAGAAAGAATTAAAATCCATCTATAGTTTTTTTCATAAAAAAAATACTTTCCATGAACTTCTTGAAGACTGCTGCTCACTACATGTACTATGGAATCACAGATGAAGCACCTCATTCAATTCTTGGGGGCAGGAAATGGTCAGGGAGTAGTGTGTTACAGATGTGGTGTTGAAAGTTATATAGGAATTCACCAGATAAAGAATGGTGAGGATTCATTAGATTATTGAGAACAGGCATTTTAAAAAATTTTAATGCGAAAAGAGGAGAAACTTTCCCCTATACAAAGAAAATAGGTTCATAGTTTTCCTACTTTCATTTGCAGCTATGTTTGTTCACTCATTCAATACTTATTGAGAATGTAGGGTGCATTATACACTATTCTAGGCACTAAGGAAACAGTTCAATGAAAACAGAAGAAAAACCCTGCCTTCCTGAAGCTTATCTTCTTTTAGGTCAGCAAACAGACAATAAAGAAATGAGCAAAATGTATAGTACAGCAAAGGGTAATAAAGCCTCTGAAGAAAAAGTAGGAAAGTGATATAAGGGATGAGATGCCCACTTCTAAATATGTTGGTATGGAAAGGCCTTGCAGAGAAGGTACCATTTGACACCAGGGGCAAGTCATGGGGCTATGGAGGAAGCTGTTCCAGGTAGGCCAGTGTGGTTAGTGCAGACTGGCAGGGCCAGTAGCAGGAAATGAGATCAGAGAGGTAACTGGAGGTCAGACCATTGAGAACCTTGTAAAATATAGTAAGGTATCTGGCTTTTACGCTGAGACAAGCAGCCATTGGAAGCAATAAAATCACGAATGCTGCTTGTAAATTCTGCTCTCAGACTTTTGGGAAGCTTCTGCAATGAAATAAGCATGAATGTTTTCCAGTGTAAACAATAAATGTATTTTTAAAAGCTTCTCTCTTTTTTTGTAATAAGTGATTTAAAAACTTACTTCGAAATTTTTATGGCCCAGCTGCTGCAGCACAGGCTGATTGCTGCTGCTACTTTTTAGGGCCCACTTTAAAAAGCCAGGTGAGGTAGCATGTGCCTGTAGTCCCAGCTACTTGGGAGGCTGAGGCAGGAAGATCCTGACGCAGTGAGACCTTGTCTAAAAAAATAAAAATACATGCCATTTTTAATGAAGTAAAAAAATTAAGAGGTTTTTGGGACCAGCAGTTAGTGTAATGGCTATGTCGCTGGATTCCCATGTAGTTGACCATGGCTTGAGTCCCGGACCCGGTGGCTTAAACTCGCGCGGGGCGTGTGTGTGTACGTTCCTAAGATCCCGAGAGGAGAATGGAGGAGAAAGGATTGTGGCATGGCCATCCCCCCTGGGGGCTGGTTTCTCGCTTTCTGTCTCTCTGTCTCTCTCTGTCTTTCTGGTGAGCACAAACACCCTGTAGCAAACACCTCTCAAAAAAAAAAAAAAAAACAAATTAAGAGGTTTTCATTACTCACCTTTTTAGAAACTTTTCTTCTTTAACTGAGGTTTCCCTTCATGACTTACCCCTAAGTCTAATATTCTTTATAATTGCCATTCACCCCACATTTAGAGAAAGTCGAGTAGGAGATTATAGATGGGCTAATAAGACTGCGAAGTACATCTCACTGAAACATGTCCCTTTCAAAAAGGCAGAGAGGAGTGTGTAGTGGAATGACAGAGACTGGGTGTTTGGGGAAACTTGAGAGAGAAAACTCATGCAGAAAAATCCTTCAAGTTCCTCTGAACCTCTGGAAAATACTCATGATGAGAATTTTAAGTAAATAGATCAATGAGTAGGACAACTGCAAGATCCTATCCTTGAAGACTATTACTGCTTAACATTTAGTATACTAACATGAATTTCAGCACACTTTTAAAAAAAGAAACCAAAAATGTAAAATAAACACCAAACATTTATATTTGGCCTTCCTTAAAGACAGCAGTTTACAGAAGTGACAGCTTTCTTCTGGGTACTTCTCCAAATGGCCACTGAGTGGCAGTCCAGGTAAAATTATCACAAAGCATAACCTTGCTGAATACATATTTATTAAATGGAACTAACATAATGCTGAGTGTGAAAACATTTTCTGTCCCTGCACTCTTCGGCTCTCTTAGTCCTGCTATGGACTCACTGGAAACAAAGACAGGGTCATTTGTCAGCGGCCCACCATTAGCAAAGCCACATATCTTTCATGGCCATTCTGGGACCTGTGAGAGGGTACTACCAGTTATGTGTGCATATGTACGTGTGGGTCATGAGCATTGATCTGCCAGTGCTGTTCAAATGGCACATAGCGAGTTTCTTTCTCATTTAGCTGTACAATGTACCCTTTAAATAGAACCGAACCAATTTGAGAATGCAGCCCTATTCAGTAATTTGGTGGGGTGGTTGTGAAAAATAAGGGGAAAAATAGTGCTGCCAGCACTTAATAGTTGAGATGGAAATAGAAGGGACTGGGAGGTGGCAGGGAGGGAACTGGAATGAAAGCTATTGAAAAGCACCATTACTTCCAGAAGTCAGGTCTACTTCTTTTCCCCTTTACCTGGCCTCTGATACTCTGTTAAAATTGCTATGTCCCATGCTTTATCTGTGAATGTCAATCAAACGCAAGAATTCTGAGAGGTTTCATCCTTGGCCTTCTCTTTTGTAATCTTTCCCTGGTGCTCTTGTTTACTCTTTTTTTGGGAAAGGACTCTCAATTTTATCCCTGGCCCATTTGCTACAAGGTATCTCAACTGGATGCCCACAAATATGTCAACCAATTTAATTGAGTCCTCTCGAAATTCTTATGTTGAAATCCCAATTCCCGGTACCTGAGAATGTGACTGTCTGGAGATGAGGCCTTTATAGATGTACTTACATAAAAATAAGGGCATTAGGTTGGGCCCTAATCTAATCTGAGTGATGCTTTTCTTTTTTTTTTTATCTTTTTTTTTTTTTGAGAGGTTTTTGCTATAGGGAGTGTGCGCTCTCCAGACAGACAGAGAGAAAGATGTAGAGACAGAAGGTGAGAAATCACCCCCCAGGGGGGATGGCCACACCACAATCCCTTCTCCTCCATTCTCCTCTCAGGATCTTGGGCACACATGCACGCGCGCCCGGCCTGAGTTTTAAGCTACTAGGTCCGGGACACAAACCACGGTCAACTACGTGGGAGTCCAGCGACATAGCCATTACGCTAACTGCTGGTCCCCTGAGTGGTGCTTTTCTAAGTACAGATTAGGACACAGACACATACAGAGGGAAGACTATGCAAAAAGACACAGGGAGAAGACAGCCATTGACAAGAAAAAGATAGAGGCCTCAGGAGAAACAAATCTTGTCAATACCTTGATCTCTGACTTAAGGCTCCAGAACTGTGAGAAAGTAAGTTTCTATTGTTTAAGTCATGCACCCTGTGGGACTTTGTCATGGCAGCCCTAGAAAATGAATACAAGCCCCAAATCTAACCTAATTTTCCTATTTCTTAGTTGAAGGGGTTCCTATTTGCCCCCCCCATCTTTTTCTCTTTCCCAACTCCGTTACTGTTTTCAGATAATAGGATCCCAAGTGCTATAGATTCAATCACTGAAATGTCTCCTGAATCTATCGTACATCCTCATTTCCATTGTCTTTTTTTTACATTGGTTTTAATTGCCAGAGGTTGCTTGTGCTTACCTGAGAGAGGTAGAGAGGGAGTTGAAGAAAACACCTCTCAATGTATGTGCACCTCTCAATGCTTAAGCTCATTCATGCAGTCAAGTTTAAGGAACTGAGAGGGCTGGATGTAGGAAAAATCATCTGTATATATGTGTGTGTGTGTGTGTGTGTATATATATATATATATATCATATATATATGAAAGGGGTTCCTATTTGCCCCCCCCATCTTTTTCTCTTTCCCAACTCCGTTACTGTTTTCAGATAATAGGATCCCAAGTGCTATAGATTCAATCACTGAAATGTCTCCTGAATCTATCGTACATCCTCATTTCCATTGTCTTTTTTTTTCATTGGTTTTAATTGCCAGAGGTTGCTTGTGCTTACCTGAGAGAGGTAGAGAGGGAGATGAAGAAAACACCTCTCAATGTATGTGCACCTCTCAATGCTTAAGCTCATTCATGCAGTCAAGTTTAAGGAACTGAGAGGGCTGGATGTAGGAAAAATCATCTGTATATATGTGTGTGTGTGTGTGTGTGTATATATATATATATATATCATATATATATGATACCACTAAAAATGACAACAGGTATAGGGTTTTAGAAATATAGTGAGCCCAGAGCTAAAACTGAAATAAAAAACATGTAGTTTGGGCCCTTTATGAAACAGTATTCAATAAATATTCATGAAAGTCATCTGACAATGTCAGTTTCAATGTCTGTCACATTCCTCCATCTGCACCAACTCTTGATTAAAGCCGAGACTTATTGGCTTTACTGCTCTACTACATTCAACCTTAGCGAACACATTTCTAATTTCCAAAGGAAATCTTTCACTAAAAAAGTTTTTTTTTTCTTCAAATCTTTCCCAAATAGAAATATACCCTTTTGAAAACAAATTTAAAAAATAAATATAGGATAATACCTTTGGAATCCAGACTTCACATCTGAGGTCTGTAACTTTAGGAGAAACTCAGAATTCCACAACACAAAGTGATCTGCAGTTTGGCTGAGTCGTGAATTGAACTTCATTCTCTACCAGATTGATGTGCACAGTGAGGCACCCATTGATCTACACTTGTTGAGCCTCATCAGTCACTCAGATTCTACAGTTCAGAGTAGAAATAGAAACTCCTATGAAGTAAAATTATTTTGCTCCCTGCCCTCATTCCTGTGTTAAGAAAAGCTAACTGGAAAGAAAGCCAGCTGCTAGTGCTGGCAATGAAATAAGCAGCAATGAAGGAAGTCTAAGAAGTTGATGAGTATTTTGCAGAATGCAAAGGTTTTATGAAAGAAATCCCATTCTACAGTGATACTAGGGAATTTCAAGGGTCTCCTGTACAACTGTACAGAAGAAAGACAAGTCTACATATTCTTTCACAAATACTTTTTCTCTGGAAAAGGCAAAACATATCCTCACATGTATACCCTCCTCCAAGAATCTCCCCTATGACTTGTACTATTTGTAAATAAAGTACAAAGCAAACATTTGCTTCATGTTAGAAAAATGAAAACCACAAATAGTAGCTGACTCTTCTCTATAACATGTAATGGTCTGTTTCCCTCTTATGGAAATTAGGATAAAACTAGCAATTTTTTTGTCTTGTCAAGCTTGTTAGAATAGGATTCTACCTGTACAGGGAAAAAAAAATCTCACAAAAGCCAAAGAAAGATTTAGGTCAGATGGACGAGGACTTTAATTATCAGCTGTGCACATTTTCAGCCTTTTGTGAAATCCCCAGGCTGCCTGCCCTAGGTAACTACTCTATTATTGAAGGGAGCTGGAAGAGGCCCTCTTCAGTGGGAAATTATAATTGGAAGTGTCACTTATCCTAAGCTTCGATCCTAAAAGACAAGATCCTGGGCACAAAGCCAAGAATCCCATGTATTTAGAATATTTTTTAAACGCTCCAACAAAGAAGTATGCTTTGGTGTACGTTTAGTGTTCTGGGTTCTCTTTGAGATGTTATTTTTAAAAGGAGAGCAAATAATACATACTTAACTTTATCTTTGTGGAAATTTCTAATGTCTCTTCCAACCCTAAAATTCTGTGATTGTAGTTCTGATGAAGCTATGTTAAAGGGCTCACTTAAGGGACAAACTATAAATTAACTACCTTGGGAGAATGTTAGTGATCAGTTGATCTGCATTGTAAAAAATGTAAGATCACATTTTGAACGACTTTGACACATACTACAGAGTTCTATCAGAAGTTAGACCTATAGAATTCCATTTATGCAATCGCCTTTGTTCTAAACCATTGTGTTGCTGATACCCGAAACTGGATATTTTATAAGACTAGAGGTTTATTTAGCTCATGGTTGGAAGGTCCAAGGCCCTGGGGCTGCAACTGGTGAGAGCCTTTTGGCTGGTGGGTAGTAAGGCAGAGTGTATTACCTGGTGAGAGAACAGGAACTTGTATGTTCGTATCACTGTGTGTCTCTGTTCTGTTCTCATTCCCTCTTCTTATAAATCCACCAATAATCAGGTGTGTGTGGGGGAGAGGATAATATTATCCTACTGCAATCACTTCCCAAAGGCTTCATCTCTTAATCCTACAGTCAGATTAAGTTCCTGCCCTGTTAAGACCATTACAATGACTCAGTTTTTTTTGTTTGTTTGTTGGTTGTTTTTTTTGTTTGTTTTGTTTTGTGAGAGAGAGATAGAGAGGGAGCACTCTAGAGGGAGAGGGAGGGAAAAAGAGAAAAGTATACATATTTCTGATAGACTCTCACTATTGTAATACTCTGCTCCAACCTCTCAATTAGCTAAGATTGCAAGTATGCAATACAATGCCTGGTCTATTCAGATAGGTTCAAGTTTTGAATTCAGGCCTCCCATTTATCCCCCGCTTCATGCAACAGTACTCTCCTACTTATGTCGCCATGACGAGCTAACTTTTAACACATGAATTTTGAGGGACATGTTCAAACTGTACCACTCTTTATGACTAATTTCTTCAGAATAATGAAGTTGGGGGACATTCTCAGATTAAACAAAAGTTAAGGAAGGTCATAAAGGTAAAGATAAATACATGGGAAAATATAAACCCAGCATTATTATAACTTTGGTTAATAATCCTACCTTATATCTTCTAAAGGAGTTTAAAATGCATAATAATAACTAAAATCCCTGTTAATGGGTATACAATATATAAAGATGTAGTTTGTGATATCAATAACATAAATTACTTGGGGGACAGAGCTATATAGGAGTAGAGTTAGGTTAAATGGATATCAACTTGAAATAATTTTTATAACTTTATGATACTATACGTAGTCCCATAGTAATCACAGAGAAAATAGCTTTAGAATATATACAAAAGGAAGTAAGAAGGGAATTAAGTAATATCATTACAAATTATAAATATAAATAAAGGCAGTAATGGAGGAAATGAGGTACAAAAAGGCTATAAGACATACAAAAAATAGCAAAATGGGGGAACCAGCAGTTGGCGTAATGGCTATGTCGCTGTACTCCCATGTAGTCGACCACGGTTTGAGTCCAGGTGGCTTGAAACTCACAACGGGTGCATGTGCGTGCGTGCCCAAGATCCCGAGAGGAGAATGGAGGAGAAGGGATTGCGGCGTGGCCATCCCCCCTGGGGGGTGATTTCTCGCTTTCTGTCTGTCTCTCTCTGTCTGTCTGGCGAGCGCGTGCGCCCTATAGCGAAAACCTCTCCAAAAATTAAAAAAAAAATAAAAGAAAATAGCAAAATGGCAAAAAATAACTAATTTTCTATTGGTCATTACTTTAAATATAAATGCATTTAACTCCCCAATCAAAATACATTGCTTGGCAGAATGGGTTAAAAAATAAACATAATTCAAGTATATGCTGTCAATAGGAGACTCACTTTGTATCTAAAGACACAGATTAAAAATAAAAATGCATTCCATGAAAATAGTAACTAAAAGAGAGCAGAGGTGGCTATACTAACATCAAATGAAATGGACATTACATGAAAAACTATTACATAAAACAAGGAGAAACATTATATATTAAGAGATTAATTCATTAAAAAACGTAATAAATATAAACATGTACACACCAGACATCAGAGTTCCAAAATATATAAAGCAAATACTGACAGAAGTGAAGGAAAAAATAGATCACTCTATGATAATATAGTACTCTCTTTTTTTTTTTTTTCTTTCAGTTTTTGCTATACGATGTGTGCATTTGCTGGAGAAAGACAGAGACAGAGTAAGAGGGAAAGGAAGAAATTGCCACCCAGGGGATGGCCAATCCACAATCCCTTCTCCATTCTCCTCTCTGGATTTTGGGCACGCATGCACCCAAGGTGATTTTCAAGCTACCAGGTTCAGGACTCTAACTACAGAGTCGTCATTGTGGGATCCAGTCGCCTTAACCTCCATGTCACCCCCTGGCCACAGTAGTAATCCCTTCTTATCCGTGGTTTTTCTTTTCATGGTTTCAGTTACTAATAGTCAACCATAATTCAACCATGGTTCAAAAATAAGTACAATAAGTTATTTTGAGAGAAAGTGTTCACATTCACATAATTTTTATGTATATGGATATGGTTAAAATTGTTAAATTTTATTTAGTTACTGTTGTTAATCTTACTGTGACTAATTTATGTTAAACTTTATTATAGTTATGTGTATATAGAAAAAGGCATACTGTATATAGAGTTCAGTACTATTTTCAGTTTCAGGCATGCACTGAGTGTCTTGGAACATATTCCACATGGAGAAGGAGTGACTACTATAGTTACATATTTCAATGCCTCAATGTGTCTTTTAAAATAATGAATAGAAGAACCAGACAGAAGATCAATAAAGAAAGAAACAACTTGAAAAACACTATAAATCAACCTGACCTAACAGACATGTATATAAAAAAAATTCCATCCAAAAACAGCAGAATACACATTATTCTTAGATATACTTTTTTTTTCAAATACAGGATAGAATATATGATAAGCCACAAAACAAGTCTTAATAAATTTTAAAATGTTGAAATCAGAGAAATAAATGGAAAAAATAGGGAGCCCAGAAATAACCCTTCACATACATGGTTAAATTATTTCCCACAGGGACCAGCAGATGGCGTAATGATTACATCGCTCTACTCCCACATAATCAACTGCAGTTTGAGTCCCAGACCCAGAGACTTGAAGCTCATGCCAGACACATGTACATGCATGCCCAAAATTCCAAGAAGAGAATGAAGGTGGAGACATTGTGGTATGGTCTCACACACACACCCACCACCACCACCCCACCCCACCCCAGAAAGGTGATTTCTTGCTTTCTGTCTCTTTGTCTCTCTGGCAAGTACATGTGTCCTATAGCAAAAATCTCTCTTGAAAAATAAACAGGGACCAGCGGTGTGTAATGGCTATGTCACTGGACTCCCATGTAGTCGACTGTGGTTCAAGTCCCAGACCCAGTGGCTCAAACTCATGCTGGGTGCATGTGCATCCATGCCCAAGATCCTGAGAGGAGAATGGAGGAAAAGGGATTGCGGTGTGGCCATTCCCCCCTAGGGAGTGATTTCTAGCTTTCTGTCTCTCTTTGTCTTTCTGGCGAAAGCATGCGCCCTATAGCAAAAATCTCTCTAAAACAAAACCAATAAATAAATAAATAAATATTTTCCACAGTGGTGCCAAGATCATTCAGTGGAGGAAGACTGTCTGGATCTTTTAGGAGAAGGGAGTTTATTTCTGTAACCAGTTTCAGGAAGACAGTTGGCAAGTACCATTAAATTGTTTAAAAAAAGTCAACATGTTCTTGGTATTTTTGGGTGCAAGATACAAGAAGGTGAACATTTTCCCCAGCTACAACCAGATAATCACTTTCTCCTGAGTGATTATCTTGATTCCTTCAAATACCCATTCCTGATTTTTCATCTGACCATTCCTTGAACAAATCTCCCCATGACACAGCTCTTAGTCAGATCGTTCTTATTAGAAGTCTTTCTTAATTTCCAAATGGCTACTGTCCTACTAAACCTTAAGCTGGTCTGCGTCACCTGGGCTCTTACTTGTGAGGCAAAATATACATTCTCTCTGTTTGGGAATCACATAAACTTATCTTGAGTTTATCTCTTCATGAGAGACATTGTTTTCAACAAATGCTGCTGGGAAAAGAGAATATCCATGCTTAAAGATACTAATGATTTACAAGGCAGCAGAAGCAAAATGGAGTCAGCCAAGACAGCTCTTACATCCTAGCTTAGAAGCAGCAAAGGTCTAAGTGTGGCTTTTCAATGCTAAAACTGATAAAAATAATTTCAGCCATTTATGTGGGAGGGGCTGGTGGTCTCTTTCCTCTTTTGGTCTTCATATCCTAGTAAGATTATTGTTAACTTTCATTAGTCAAGAAATTAGGCCTGGAGCCAGCAAGTGGCATGGTGGTTAAGGTGCTGGACATTCCCACATGGGCAACCATGGTTTGAGTCCCAGACCTGATGTGTGGCGCGCCCCCGCCCATCGAGTGGCCCAAGATGGCGCTGAGAGGAAGTGCCTTGAGAGCACATGAGGCAAACAACTTTGAGGAAGTACATTACCCGGAAGGCGTGATCACAACCACCCACCAATCCCTCCGCGCCCCTCCGTGCGTGGACAGTGCATGCGACCTATCAGGACTAGTTCCGCATACGTGAACAGTGCCCTGATTGGTGGGGACTCCTATTTAAGGGGACCGGGATGGGAAGAAGGGCGGAAGCAGCTGTACAATAAAGTCCTGATGAGAAGACTGTCTCCTGGTCGTTCCTGACGCGACACTGATGGCTTGCTTTCTCACTTTCCCTCTTTCTCTCTGGTCAAATGAAAATAAATGAATGAATACATATGTTGTGCCCCGGTTGTGAAATTCTCAAAAGACCACCAAGGAGCCAATTCTGATGCAAACACACAAGGGTCGCTTTCATTTGGGCTCGAGCCAGGACTCTCAATGTCACCGACAGAGCAGATTGAAAGATTGGAGTCCAGGTGGCTATACATTGACTGTAGATTACAAGAAGCATAGTTGTCTTTTACTGATTGGTCATCAGACTGTTAAGCTGGGCAAGAAAGTTACTTCAAGTCTCTAGTATTTTCTTTGTTTTTTTCATTGGTCAGCCCCATTGGTGGGGTGATGGTCTTATGACCTTCTCCTACGTGATCGACTCACGTCCTTCAATTGGCGCTTATTCTCAGTAAGGTGGGTTTAACAAAATGGAGTTGCCCCATAAAAACGGAGTCACTCTGGTCCTTCACATAAAAATTAAAAAAAAAAAAAAGAATTAGGCCTAACTATCAATCTATTAAGATATAGTTCCAAGACTAAGCACAATAAAGAGTCACTTTGGTTCTCTCATGGCTCATTTACAATAAAGGGTTTGGACTACAGCTTTACAGTTCCTAGTGTAGGCCATAGACCAACACCACGTGTATCAGCTGGAACCTTTTAAAGAACACGGAAGTTCAGGCCTCATCCCAGACCTATAGAATCAGAACCTGAATTTTTTAAACTTCCCAGATACTTCGCTATGCATTTTCAAGTGTGAGAAGTGGTGCATGGCATGTTGAGCTCTCTTATAACCCTGAGAAACTAGGATCCCATAACCTTTTATTGCTGTATTTTGTATTGTTATTTAATGATAATTAACGAGAATACCACTGTGTTACTGGAAAAATGTTTTCTATGGCTATAGTTTAACTTTCACATAGAGGTATCAAATTAAGGCTTTTTGGGGAAATGGGGAGAACCCTACTCTTGCCAAGCTTGCTCTAACTGGCCATTTAAGATCTTTTGGGTTGTCAGAAAACTCATGATGCATTTTTGCATAGAAAAACACGTCAAGACTTTTTCAACAACCCAATAGAATTCTACTCTAAGGACAGAAACAATCACAACTGCCTACAACAGTTCTCAAACTTGAACCTGCATCCAAATCACATGGAGGGCTTGCTAAAGTCTAGATTGCTGGGCCCTACCCACACAGGTTCTAATTCAATAGATCTTGGATGAGGCTCCACAATTTGCATTTCTAACAAGTTTCCAGGTAATGTTGGTGCTGCTAGCCTGAGAATCACATTTGTGGAACCATTTGCCCAGCTTAAGCGGCTTCCGTCAACAGAAGGACTTCATCAGATCAGCAACAGTCTCCACACTGAGAATAAGATGGCAGCAATTTAACTTCCTTGCTTAGAAATGTTAAGGTTTCCAGCATTGTTTCCTGGTCTTATTTTGAATTGTATACTATACCCC
Source organism: Tupaia belangeri chinensis (assembly GCF_000334495.1). Classification (NCBI taxonomy): domain Eukaryota; kingdom Metazoa; phylum Chordata; class Mammalia; order Scandentia; family Tupaiidae; genus Tupaia; species Tupaia belangeri. Next base: position 475,260 of record NW_006209405.1, on the reverse strand, counting down.
ACTATAATCGGCCTGCCAGTGGTTGTAACCCACGGGTTTGTGAAAGGCTTGATTTATTAGTCTGGGTTTGCTGTATTAGTCTGGAATTGCTGTGTCCTACTCACTTAATGAGACATGGGCTGGCAGATCAATTGAGGCATTCAGAATGACCATCCTACCCCTGCCCAAACTTTTGTGGCTTTTATATAGAGAGTGTTTCCAAAGGGAGTTATTAAATTGAATCTCCTTATAATCACAGGTGACCTTGTCCTTTATCAGATATTGCCCCGCTGAAAGCCACACAATCACAAGTATCTCTCGTATTTTTCACTATGTGGTTTCAGAGTATCTAGTCTTTTCTTTCTATAGACTGAATTGTGAAATGAAACTTGTCTTTTGGAGGAAAACTGCCTTTTTGAAACTTTTAGAGAAACAGGCTAATAACCTCTGGGAGCATCTCTCAGCAATGTGATTTTGAATTTTAAAAATTTCTTTGAACATGTCTTCTTCCCCAGTGTCTTACCAATGTGTGTCTTATCTGAGCTTTTTTTTTTTTTTTTTTTTTTTTTTTTGTTTGTTTTT
>NW_006209405.1:470297-474624 GCF_000334495.1 Tupaia belangeri chinensis | reverse complement strand
CCGCAATCCCTTCTCCTCCATTCTCCTCTCGGGATCTTGGGCACGCACGCACACGCGCCCGGCGTGAGTTTTAAGCCACCGGGTCCAGGACACGAACCGCGGTCGACTACGTGGGAGTCCAGTGACATAGCCATTATGCTAACTGCTGGTTCCCTTATCTGAGCTTTTTTTCCTGCCTTCCGTTTTAGTAGCTTGTGATGATGCCATTCTGTTGTAGTTGATCCTAAGTAAGCCCTTCAGGGAGAAACTGGGCAAATAATGTGACCAGTTGATCTTTGAAAGGATCAGCTTTACAAATGATTGGTGCATGTTTTTATATACCAATTTGATAATTTTTTTAGAGTTTTTTGCTATAGGGCGTGTGCACTCGCCAGAAAGACAGAGAGAGACAGAGAGACAGAAAGCTAGAAATCAGCCCCCAGAGGGGATGGTCACGCCACAATCCCTTCTCCATTCTCCTCTTGGGACCTTGGGCACGCACGCCTGGCCTGAGTTTAAGCCACCAGCTCCAGGACTTGAACCGCGGTCAACTACATGGGAGTCCAACGACATAGCCATTACAACAACTGCTGGTCCCCCAATTTGATCATTTTAAATGCAGAGTTTCTTGAAGTGTGGAGCAAGGTAAATAGAAGACTTTAATCTGTTAAGGACCTTGTGTCCATGAAAGGGTGTGCCAATTAACTATTGTTTTGTGAGAAACTACCCCAAAAGGGGAACCAGCAGTTAGCGTAATGGTTATGTCGCTGGACTCCCACATAGTCGACCACGGTTCGCGTCCTGGACCCGGTGGCTTAAAACTCACGCCGGGCGCGTGTGCATGTGTGCCCACGATCCCGAGAGGAGAATGGAGGAGAAGGGATTGCAGCGTGACCATCCCTCGTGGGGGGTGATTTCTCGCTTTTTGTCTCTAATGTCTCTCTCTGTCTGTCTTTTGAGTGCACGTGCCCTATAGCGAAAATCTCTCCAAAAACAAAAAAAAGAAAAAAAAAAAAGAAGAAACTACCCCAAAATAAGTGACTTAAAACAGTTTAGCTCAAAATTCCCTAGGTTGGCAATTTGAGCAGAGTTCATTTAGTGGTTTACTTCTGTGGGCTGGCTGATGTAAGATGAGCTGCTTCAGCTGAAGTAGCACATCTATGTTCTGAGGTCTCTCATCCTCCCAGAAGGCTAATCCAGGCTTGTTCACATGGCAACTGGGAAAGATTTCAAGAGAAGGAGAAAAAATGTGCAAGCCCTCTTAAGGTCCAGGCTCCAAACAGTTACTCTGTCAATATTCTATTGACCAAAACAACACACAAGCCCAGCTCACAGCTGCTTCAGCTGAAGTAGCACATCTATGTTCTGAGGTCTCTCATCCTCCCAGAAGGCTAATCCAGGCTTGTTCACATGGCAACTGGGAAAGATTTCAAGAGAAGGAGAAAAAATGTGCAAGCCCTCTTAAGGTCCAGGCTCCAAACAGTTACTCTGTCAATATTCTATTGACCAAAACAACACACAAGCCCAGCTCACATTCAAGGGGAGTAAAAATAGACTGCATCTCTTCATGAGAGGGGCTAAAAAATCACACTATAAAGGGTCCGGATAGAGGGAAGAGAGAATTGTGGTTATTTTTACAATAGACTGAAAAGAGGCCCTTTGGGGCCTTGGAACATGCCGATCTTTCTTCCTAGAACTCTGGCTTCTCCGCTCTTTCCATGGCCAGTTCTTATCTTTCAGTTATCAATTCAACTATCGCTTTTTTTTGAGAGAGAGATATTTTTGCTACAGGGCATGTACACTCAGTGGAGAGACAAAGAGAGACAGAAAGCTAGAAATCATTCCCCAACGGAATACACACACCACCTTCTCCTCCATTCTCCTCTCAGGATTTTGGGCATGCATGCACATATGTCCAGCATGAGTTTCAAGCCACTTGGTCCAGGACTTGAACCACAGTTGACTACATGGGAGTCCAGCAACATAACCATTATGCCACCTGCTGGCCCCAACTGTCACATTTTTTGAGAGGTTTTCTTATAAGCCTATCCTGTTATTCTCTAAGTCCCTTTCTTCTTCTTTTATGTGGTTATCTTATTTTGCAATTGTTTACTTATGTTTTCTTGATTTCTCTTGATTACATGAATTGGACAAAAGTTCCATAAAGTCAGGAAATAAGTTTGTCTTTGTTTTACATTATATCAGTAGTATTTAGCATAGTGCTTTACATATAGTAGGCCCTCAATAAATATATGCTCAAATAATGAATTGAATGAAAGATGGTGGTGATACAATCTTTCTGACAGAAGAAATGATTGAGCATTTCAGAAGAGGGTAGAAGGGCTGACCTGGCCATTGAGATAAGAAGAAAACATAAAATAATTAAAATCAGTAAAACTGTCCAGTGAAGTCACATCAGCTGCTTTATGTCCTAAAAGGCTCCTGGTAAGCCCAGCCACAGTGGTACTTGCTGCTAAAATGCTGTGCTCAGTAGAATGAGACCACATGGGAAGCCTGGATTTGATTCCTGGTCCAGCTCAAAGGACTGGTAATTGCAATCCCAGTAACTTGGAAGGCTGAGGAGGGAGGATCTCAAGCTTGAGGCTGACCAGGGCGACACAATGAGACCTTGTCCAAAAAAGAGCTGGGCATGGTGGCATATGTGTATAGTTCCAGCTACTCGGGGGGCTGAGACAGGAAGAATGTGACAGATTCTGGATTTTTTAAAAAAACTCCTGATAAAGTGCTTTCTTTCCAAGATAGTTGCTCATACATGGGATCAAAATATGTCGGGGTTTGAAAAGACTCTTGAAATCCAAGAGGACTTACTTTCAACCAAGAATCAGGGCACATAGTTTGCTGAAGGATCAGTTTTCTGGCTTGTGATTGTGATAAAGTAAGAGTACTAGACATATAATAGAAATAGAAATTGTCTACATATGTTGCAAATACCTGTCACCAGAGGAATAAAGTGATGAGAAATCAGGACTTCTTTCTTTGAGGGGTAGGGGATGGAGAGTACATATGGTTACCATGCTTTGAGGTCACCTAGAGCCTGGAATTTTAGCATCAGAGTATCAGTCCTTTAAGTCTTCAAACTTGACATTTAATACACTGCTAATCTTAAATTTTCCTGAAGACCAGCCCTGTCCATATCACTACTTTGTTGGAGTCTAGGGAAATTGTTCTTATTTAGGCTGATTTTGCTCTCCAGGTGATTTTTAATTTTTCAAGTTCATTTCTTCTATGAGCAAAAGAGACAGTGAGAAAGAGAGATGATGTGCTCAAAAGGGTCTTGATGCTGCAATCCCCCCTGAGTCTCAGTCTGTCTTAGATCATGGGCATATGTGTGCCTACTGTACTCAGGGAAGTCTATTGGCACAAACATGGAACCTTCCCATGTGGATCAGTCTTGGAGACCATTATGTTCTACCACTATGCCACCCATCCATGCCCCTCTCCCTTGCCAGTGATTTTTTTTTTTATAATGTCTGCACACATTTTGAGTTGTCATAGTTGGGAGAGTGTTACTGTCATATAGTGGGTAGATACTACTAAACAGTGGGTATGGAGCAGGGAGATTTCAAATTGCTTTTTCTTGCTGTGAACACATTTCATTCCAGAAACAGAGCTAAGGTAAGTGAGGGGCTCAGAATATGAAATGAAATGAAGCACTCACCCTGCATGTGCATAATCCTGAGAGTGAACACCTCCTTAAATTTTGTTCCCTGAGTGCCTCACTTGCCTCATTCTACTGTGTCCCCAAGAAAGTGGAATGGTTAGGCTGTAAAGTTGCTGACAGATGAGTCAATTCATGGTCATGTCACTAGCTGGTACAGAGCCTGACAAAAGAGACATTGGATCTTTTTATCATCAAATCTAGGTGAAAAGCCAGTGCGAGCACGTCTTCCTCTTATATCACCACCTCCACATGAAGTTTGGTGATGTATTGGGACCTAGAGTAGAGGTGGAAGGAGCAGCTGAACTGGATCTACCACTCTGCTTGCCTTGAATTTAAGAATGACATGATCAGGACCAGCAGTTGGCGTCATGGATATGTCGCTGAACTCTCATATAGCCGACTGCAGTTCGAGTTCCGGACCTGGTGGCTTAAACTCACGCCAGGCGTGTGTGCTTGAGTGCCCAAGATCCCTAGAGGAGGACGGAGCAGAAGGGATTTCAGTGTGGCCATCCCCCCCAGGGGGTGATTTCTCGCTTTCTGTCTCTCTGTCTTTCTGGCCAAGTGCACGTGCCTTATGGCAAAAACCTCTCCAAAAAAATTTTTTTTTAAAAAAGAATGACATGATCATTCTTTTCCAGCTGGAACCAGGGAGAGCATTGAAGAGAA
>NW_006209405.1:467589-470013 GCF_000334495.1 Tupaia belangeri chinensis | reverse complement strand
CACCCCCCACCCCCCCTCCCCTGAAGATGGCCACGCCGCAATCCCTTCTCCTCCATTCTCCTCTCAGGATCTTGGGCACGCACCTGGTGTGAGTTTAAGCCATCGGGTCTGGGACGCGAACTGCGGTCGACTACGTGGGAGTCCAGCGGCATAGCCATTATGCTAACTGCTGGTCCCAAAAGCTGGCAACTTCTATGTATCTGCAGAACCCAAATTGGCATTTTCATCAGGATCAGAGGTATCAGTGGAGTGAGCCCAGAGGTTCGAAAGGTGTTGCAGCTTCTTCATCTTCACCAGATCTTCAATGGCACCTTTGTTAAGCTCAACCAGGCCTCAATTAACATGCTGAGAATTGTGGAACCATATACTGCATGGGGGTACTCGAACCTGAAGTCAGTAAATGAACTGATTTACAAGAGTGGTTATGACAAAATCAATAAGAAGCTAATTGCTTTGACAGATAACTCTTTTTATTATTTTTGAGAGGTTTTTGCTATATGGTGTGTGCGCTCGCCAGGAAGATGGAGAGAGACAGTCAGAAAACAAGAAATCACCCCCCAGGGGAGATGGCCACACCACAATTCCTTCTCCTCCATTCTCCTCCCAGGATCTTGGGCATGCATGCACACATACCCGGCATGAGTTTAAGCCACTGGGTCCAGGACTTGAACCACAGTCGACTACATGGGAGTCCAGTGACATAGCCATTATGCCAACTGCTGGTCCTGACAGATAACACTTTGATTGCTCAATCTCTTGGTAAATCTGACATCATCTGCTTGGAGGATCTGATTTATGAAATCTATACTGTTGGAAAATGCTTCAAAGTAGCAAATAACTTTCTGTGGCCTTCCAAGTTATCATCTCCACAAGGTGGAATGAAGAAAAAGACCACCCATTTTGTAGAAGGTGCAGATGCTGGCAACAGGGAAGACCAGATCGACAGATTTATTAGAAGGATGAATTAAGGTATTGACCATGATTGTTTTTGTAATCTGGTCCGTTAATAAACAGTGGCCGTTTTCAGGCTGCAACAATAATAATAAAGAATGATGTGATCAGTTCAATGATCAGTTATGGTGGGTCAAAATAGTCATCCATGGTACAACAAACACAAAATACATATAATAAAAGGAGATTCTGAAGCAGAGGTCAAAATTTTTGGTCACAGAGCTATGAAAACAAAGGCAAACATGAAGGAGAAGCACTTGTTGAATGACTGAGGAAGGACCTCTAAAAATCTACTCCTCCATGAAAGTAATGAGGATATGGGCAAAAATCAGCAGAATCAACCTTTTTAAAACTGTGGAAGTTAACCAAAGGCTCCCAGTAATAGCAGGAACATTTGTTCAAGAAAAACAGCTGAATTTCCACAAAAGAAGCAAGGTTTAGTGGACTTGAATTTGCCCTATTCCCATCTCCCTTTCCTCAGCTCCACAATAGCCATGAAAACCAGAAGACTAATAGCTAGTACAGAAGGAAGAGGACTGTGAATTTCCCAAAAGCCCTATTCCCCAAGTATTATCACTATTTGACCTGTCTGGCAGCTCTCTGAAAAACTCCATTCTTTGGGTTTGTCTTTATTTAGTCTGATTCACAGTTTACTCTGTGTAAACGGTCTTATTCCCAGGTCATTTACTGGAAAAAATGAGTGGTAATGGCTTGGTATCACAGCCACCTGTGGTGGTGTTATCAATTGGGGCTAACTAGAGGCTGACGAAGACACCTAGAAGGAAAAACTGCCCAGAGAGGGCTTTGAAAGGCTCCAGTATATTCTTGAGACATAAAAACCCACTCGCACATACAAGGTTGTGTGCATGACCAGGGAAGATATATCTCATGTCTGGCTGACTTCTAGGCTGCACACTTGCAGCAGGAGTAGGCTAAGGCGAAATTGAAAACTCCCTCCTGGGACATTGAAGCCATGTGCCTATACACACAGAGAAACCTTCTGCAATGTCTGGGGGACTTACTGGTTTAAGGCCTAAAAGGAAATTTCTGACTAATCGTTAGCTGACCGCTAAACTGACAGTAGGCTAAGCAAGCAGAGATTTCAGTGGTCACACACAATAATGATTACAGTTGCTAACAGAATTAGTTCTGAAAAGTCATCAAATAAACAAACATCAGCAGCCCCAAGAACAACAAGAGAAACAACAAATTCTGGATCTGATTTCCAGAGCTGCCATATCGTAATATTGTAAACATCCAGTTTTCAATAAAAATATTGAGACTCACGAAGAAACAGGAAAGTATAGTCCTTACACATGAAAAAAAAAAAAGAACCTTTAATAATTGAGTTCAGCAAATTTCTAGGAGATGGGATCCATATAAAAAAAAAAGTCAAAATCAACTGTGGGGATGGCAGGTGGCGTGGTGGTTAAGGGCGTTAGACTGCCACATGGCCAACCATGGTTCAAGTCC
>NW_006209405.1:459342-467534 GCF_000334495.1 Tupaia belangeri chinensis | reverse complement strand
TCTCTGGTCAAATTAAGATAAATAAATAAATAAAGTTAAATGAAATAATTCTTTTTTAAAAAATTAATTTCTTTTCTAAAGAGTAGTAATAATCTAAAAAAAGGGAATAAATTCCATTTACAATAGCATAAAATACTTGTGCTATCAGGTGGTGTGGTGGTTAAAGGTGCTGAATTCCCCATGGTCAACCATGATTTGTGTCTTGGACCTATCAGCTTGCTTTCTCACTTTCCCTTTCTCTCTTTCTCTGGTCAAAATAAAAAATAATAATAAATGGAATAGAATAAACAGAAATAAATAAAATATATAGAAATAACAAATGAATGCAAGACTTTTACATTGAAAAATGCAAAACATTGGATTGGAATACTTAGTATTGTTAAGGTGACAATACTTCCAAAATTGATCTACACATCCACTGTGATCATAGAAAAATCGCAGAAGCTTTCTTTACAGAAAGTAGCAAGCTGATCCTAAAATTCACAAGGAAATACAAGGGACTCAGAACAGCCAAAGCAATCATGAAAAAGAATAAAGTTTGAAAACTCATGTTATGATTTCAAGACTTAGAAAAAACTATAGTAATCAAGGCTATATAATACTGGCATAATGACAGACACATTTATTGATGGAAAAGAATTGAGCCCCATATCTTTTTTTAAAGGGTTTTTCTACAGGGTGCATGTGCTCACTGGAAAGAGACGCAGAGAGGGAAAGTGACAAATCATCCCCAGGGAGGATGGCCATGCCACGATTCCTTCTCCTCCATTCTCCTCTTGGGATATTGGACACGTGTGCACACACAGCTTGAGTGATTTTCAAGTTGCCAGGTCCAGGACTCAAACCACTGTCAGCCATGTGGGAATCCAGTACCTTAACCACCACGCCACATCGTAACATCTTACAGGAAAACATGACAGCAAACCATGACTTTGGAGTAGATAATGCTTTCTTACACAAGACACTAAAAACACAAGTGAATAAAGGGAAAATAGTAAGTTGGACTAAAAAGAAGTCTGTTTTTCCTTCAAAGCACACCAACAAGAAAGTGAAAAGGCAACCTTCAGGATTGCAGAAAATATTTTGAAATTATATAAATGATAAAGACCTTATATCCAGCATACATAAAAACTTTTACAAGTTGATAATAAGATGATAATCCAAATTTAAAATTTACAAAGACATGAAGACAAAAGCACAGGCAAAAAAAAAAAAAAAAAATTAGATAAATTGGACCACATCAAAATTTAAAGCTTTTGTGCATTAACTGATACTATCAAGAGAGTGGAAAAAAAGAAAAACTATAGAATGAGAGAAATATTTGCAATTTATACATTTGCTAAGTGTATATATATCCAATACTATAAACAACTCCTACAACTCAACAAAAAAAGAAAAAAGTTAATGGGAAAAAATGTTTTAAATGGATAAAGGACTTGAACAGATATTTCTCCAAAGATTTACAAATAATAAGCACATTAAAAAGATACCAACATCACCAGTCATTAGGGAAATGTAAATCAAAAGCACACACTCATTAAAATGTCTGTTATCAAAATGGTATGTAAAATAACAAATGTTTTCAAACATATGCAGAAATTGAAACCCTTGTGCATTACTGGTGAGAGTATAAAACTGTGTGGTCACTATGGAAAACACTATGTAATTCTTCAGAAAAGTTAAACGTAGAATTATCATATGATCTAGCAATTCCACTCTGGGTATATTCCAAAAAGAATTGAAAGCACAGACTCAAATACACCCAAGTTCATAGTAGCATTATTCGCAATAGTCAAAAGATTGATACAACCTGGGACCAGCAGTTGACATAATGGCTATGTCGCTGGACTCCCATGTAGTCAACCACGGCTTGAGTCCTAGACCCGGTGACTTAAACTCACACTGGGCGCGTGTGCGTGCATGCCCAAGACCCCAAAAGGAGTGTGGAGGAGAAGGGATTGTGGTGTGGCCATGCCCCCTGGGGAGTGGTTTCTCGCTTTCTGTCTCTCTGTCTCTCTCTGTCTGTCTGGCGAGCGCATGCACCCTATAGCAAAAACCTCCCCCCCGCAAAAAAAAGATTGATACAACCCAAGTGTACATTGATGGATGAATGGATAAATAAATGCGGTGTATACATACAATAAAATATTATTCAGCCTTAAAAAGGAAGGGTATTCTGACACATGCTACAGTATAAATGAGCCTTAAAGTCATTATGCTAAGTGAATTCACCAGTAACAAAAGGACATATAGTGTATAATTCCACTTGTATGAGCTACCTAGAGTAGTCAAATTTATAAAGACAGAAAGTAGAATTGTAGCTTCCAAAGGCTCAAGGTAGAAGGAAATGGTGAGTTACTGTTTGACGAGTACAGAGTTTCAGTTTGGCACAATGAGAAGTTCTAGATATGGATGGTGATGATGTTTGCACAATAGTATGAATGTACTTAATGTCATTGAACTGTACACTTTAACATATTAAAAGAATGATCAAAGTATATGTTTAAATATGTATCTAGGAATGATATACAAAAGACTAATAAATATCCGTAAAGAGTTTTAACATCATTAGTCATTACAGAAATGCAAATCAAAGACACAGTGAGATACTACTATAAACCCAGTAGGATGGCTAAAATTGGGAACAGAAGAAAAAAATAGTGTTGGCAAGGATTTGGAGACAATAGAAACTTCATACTTGGCTGAAATTGTAGAATGAGTCAATCATTCTGGAAAACAGTTTAGCAGTTCCTCACAGAGTTAAACATATAGCTACCATGTGAGGTAACATTTCCACTCCCTGGTATACACACACACACACACACACACACACACACGCAAAAGAACTAAAGATATGTATACACACAACAGCTTTTATGCCAAGGTTTTATAGCAACTCTATTCCTTGAGAGCCAAAAAATTAGAAGAAACCTTGAAATATTGTTATCTTTTACCTACTGTCCATCTCAAATGTTCTCATTGAAACATTACCCAGCATCAAAAAAGAAAAGCTCTGGCTCATATGTCTAAGTGATACTTTGATTCCTTTATGCCATGATATTGCAGCAATATGGAGGAAGGATTTTATGAGAAATTGAGATAATATTTATGAGCACAACTAAAGAAATAAAAAACAGGTAACCTGCCTTATAGTTTTGAAAATGTTATTACTCCCTTAATAATTTCCTCCTACCCCTAGGGGCTTTCTAGCAGTATGACTTTTACTTGACCTTACTTGAAGAAAGTACTCAAAACCTTATTTTAAATAGATTCACATTAACCAACATGATTTTTTTAGGTTCTTTAGGATTAGCATAAAGTCAGCTTCCAATTGTGTTTCATCACCTTCACTTGCATTTTATTTGATACTTGTCTAAAGAAAGGAAAGAAGAAAGCAAATATGAATTGTACTATGTGCTCTAAATATTTTGGATTTATTGATAGATTTGTTTCAGAGTAATATATTAGAAAAACTTCATTTCCTTGGCTGAGGTCTAAGCAATTAATATATTCAACTTACAATGACCATTTATTCACTATCTTTTGAATTAATTTGCTTTGAAGAGCAACTCTTCTTCCTTTTCCTTGAAATGTTTGGGTGTGACATGCTAAGATGTTCCTACTGGGTTCCAGCTGGAGCAATGTGATACTCAGGGGTTGGTTTTTTTTTTTTTTTTCTTTTAGCCATCAAAGTGGACACACCTACATGATTTCAAAGATATTACTCATTTATTTCAGCTGAGAGGAAACCAAAACATTTATAAATGCATGGTTAATAGTACTGTAAATAAAAAGAGAACCTGGGAATTCTTCTAGTTAAAAATAAAAAAGGCAGCAACCTAAATGTTTATCAACTGATGAATGGATATCAAACTGTAGTATATTCATATAATTGATTATTTGACCATTAAATGGATGAAATATTGATATATAATACAATATTGATGGATGCTGAAAACATTAATGCTAACTGAGAGAAGCCAGTCACAAAAAGACCACATATTATATGATTCCAATTATATGAAATTTTCAGTGCTAGGCAAATTTTAGTCACAAGATTAGTGGTTGTCAGTATCTGAGTGGAAAAAGAAGAATGTGGAATGTGGAATGACTGCTAATGGGTACAGGGTTTCTTTTACGGTTGATGGAAATTTTCTACAATTAAGTAGTAGTGATTTTTTTTTTTTTACAATTTGGCAATGTGGTAGAAATCACTAACATGTAGACTTTCAAGGAATTTTGTGATTGTCCACTACATTTCAATAAAGCTGTTTTAAAGAAGTGATAGACAATATTGTTTTAAAACAAAACTAGAGGAAAACTACAATTTAGAATCCAGTGTTGGTACTGTTGTATTTCCACCTTCTATTGGAAGAAATCTAGCATAGACTACAACATTATTATAGCAAATTAGCCATTGATAGCATCGGTCCAAATTCTAACACAGACTGCAAAATGAGAAAAAAAAAAAAGTGGGCAGGTTTACCTCAAGTTTTAAAATTTATGTATAGTCAGAAACAAGCTCAATGTCATAGTGCAAGCAGACAACTGGAGACAGGAAAATTATGTGTGATGACTTGAAAGATGATGAAAATGGTCTCATTCCCATCCCGCTTGTAATATTTACCACATCTTTATATTTTTATAGTATAATCCCATTTTTATTTTTAAAGTCATCAGCAGATAATTTTTCATTTTTGTGTCCCTTAAATGTTTTGCTTCTTTTTCCTTCCTCTCAACCTCCCCTATTTCCCACCTTCCTCCCACACTGTCTTTAGTATCCACAATTGTTCTCCATGCTTTTATATCTACCAATCTTTCAGCTTCTTCTATAGAGTGCATTCTGAATATATTGAGTGGATACATACAATGCCTTTCTCTCATAGTCTGGCTTGTTTTGCTTAGCAATAAATCTCCCATATTTTTCTACTTTCCATCAAATACCAGGGCCTCATTTTATAAGGCTGAGTAGTATACATACAACATTAAGCTCCCACATGAAGAGGAGTATGGCATGACCAGATCTTGTTGGTGGGTGCTCTCGCTCTCTCTCTCTCTCACACACACACACATACACACACACACACACACACACACACACACAAGGGTGTGTGCATACCGCATACCCTATAGCATTAAAGAGAGTGAAATTTGATCTATTTTTCAAGCAATCATACTTAAAATGTAGAATTCGGGACCAGCAGATGGCATACTGGTTATGTTGTTGGACTCCCATGTAGTCCGACCACGGTTCGAGTCCTGGATCCGATGCCTTAAATTCATGCCGGGCACATGTGCATGTGTGCCCAAGATCCCGAGAGGAAAATGGAGAAGGGATTGCAGTGTGGCCATCCCTATGGGGGATGATTTCTCGCTTTCTGTCTGTCTCTGTCTTTATGGTGAGCGCATGTACCCTATAGCAAAAACCTCTCAAAAAAAATTAGAATTCAATATTTGTGTACCTCAAAAAGATAATAAAGTTTTAAGAGACATAGACCAGACAAAAAGATTGAAAATGTTAAATATTATGTGTTGGTTAAAGTCTACAATTTCATTTGTAAGCCTGTGATATCCAGTTGAGTCTTTTCTCAAAGACTGGCTAGGATTCAATCATGTTTTTTTTTTTTTTTTTTCTTTCAGCGAGTTGGACTGAGGCCTGCAGGTGGCATGCGGTTACGGTGGATCCCACATGGTCGGCTGAATGGTTCAAGTCTCAGACTTAGCAGCTTGAAAATCATGCCAGATGCATGTGCTTGTGTGCCCAAAATCCAAGGAGTAGACTGGAGAAGAAATTGTGGTGTGGCCATCCCCCAGGGGAGTGATTCTCACTTTCCCTCTCTCCCGAGCATACATACCCTAGCAATACAGAGAGGAAAAAAAAAAAAAAAAAAAAGAATTGGACTGATCTGAAACATACTTTTCAATGAACTTATTTCAGTTTGGGATGAACCAGACTTCAAGAGGGCTGGTACCAGGGTGAGGCAAGTGAGCCAAATCATGCAAGAATGGGTTAAAATCCCATCGATAGCTAGTTAGCTAATGTTTTGCATTTTGCTCATCATGGATATTTTCTCTTGCATTAATTTTGGTTTGATAGCAATATGACATTCAAATATTTTTACCTTCATTTCTAAGGTTTCTGGTTCACTCCTCAGAGTTTTTGCCCAAAATGAATGCCTCACTTACCCCACCCTAGTCTCAATGCTATTTTGGCCTTTTGAATTATCAGACTTCGGTCACTTCCCACTCAATGTCACAATATCTTTAGCTTTGAGTGTAAGCTCACTTCAAGACATTATATTCTTTTTTTTAAAGAATTATTTTATTAACTTTCTTTCTCCTACTTTTTCTTTCTTCTTTCTTTCTACCTTCTTTCTTTCTCTTTCTTCTTCCTTTTTTTCAATTTGACCAGAGTGAGAGTAAGAGAGAGAGGGAGGGAAAGTGAGAAAGCAAGCCACCAGGTCCAGGACTCGAACCACTGTTGGCCATGTCGGAGTCCAACACCTTTAACCACAATGCCACTTGCTGGACCCTAAGACATTATAGTCTAGAGAAGTTACCAGAAAGGGTGAGAAAGGAAGTGGCAATAAGAACAAAGTTCTACTTGTCTGTAGCTCTCAGACATGTGAGTAGGGTAGGAGTGATTAAATGGCATTTGAGCCGTGTTTTCTGCATAGAGTGTCTATTTCCAGTGCTCACAGATCGGGGTGTGAGGAGTTGTGCTCTGCTACATAATGAATCTTGTGAATGGGATCTAAGACTAATTTTCCAACTCAACTAATGTTAATATGCAGTATTTGGCATTTTTCTTGTTTCTATTTTCCCTCCTTCAAAATAGTTACACATTGTTTGCCTCAGAGAACCAGAGACCTCCATAGAGATTGTCTCCAGCTCATCACTTTTCAGACAAGGAAAATAAAGCTCAAAATGGAGTAGGTGGCATATATTTCATAAGACAAAGCTGGAAGAACCACCCAGGTCTTCTCATTTCCAGGTCAGCTATATTGTATTGCCTCTGTTATTTATACACTTTTTAAAAAAAGAATTATCTATTTAATTTTATTTATTATTTTATTATTATTTAACTCAAGAGAGAGAGAGTGAGAGAGAGAGAGAGAGAGGGAAAGTGAGAAAGCAAGCCACCAGGTCCAGGACTTGAACCGTGTTTGGCCACGTGGGAGTCCAGTACCTTAACCACCACACTTTTTAATTAAAACAAATATTGTGAAACAATCACTAAAGTTACTTTTCCTTTTGCCTTTAATATTTGGGAAGCAGTAGAGCAAGGAAGTCAAGATCCACAGACCTCAGAATAAAACAGTCCTAGATCTTCTTCCCTAGTCTGGCCACTAATTTTGGGTTGTTGGAAAAGTCATAACACATTTTTGCATAGAAAGCATACCTTATGGCTCTTCCAACAACCGAATAGTTGTGCACCCTGGGAAAGCTTTCCTCAGTTCTGAGTTTCTGTTTCTGCATTTTACTGGGGGGTAATAACAGAAGTTGTAACATGGGCTAGTACTAAGAAGAAAGCTGGGGTTGGCAGGTGGCGTGGTTGTTAAAGGCACTGGACTCCCACACGGTTGACTGTGGTTTGTGTCCCGGACCTGGCAGCTTGCTTTCTCACTTTCCCTCTTTCTCTTTCTCTCTCACTCTGTCCCTCTCTGATCAAATGAAAATAAATAAATAAATAAAGTTAAATGAAATAATTCTTTTTTTTAAAAAAAAGAATAACGTAAGTTCATGCACATGCAGTGTTGTGAACATAACACTTGCTCAGTAAGATATAACTGCCATCATAATGATGATGCTTAGTGTGATTATGGGGCTGTTTTGAGCTAAGTTATACCTCTTTGCCAGCTAGATGTTATTAGGAAGATCTTGGTGCTGGGATGGCACTTAAAAGTCTTTGAAAGCAAGTTTTCTGTCCCCCTCAAAGCTCTTCTAAGATCCCACATCCCATTCACTGGTGTCATAAACATTTAAAGTCCTACAGAGCCTGTGTTCATAGGAAGAACCCAAACATAGGGTGGGTGCTGCTCGTTCTTAAAGGTTCGTTGTCCAATAGGTGGTCACCACGGGTCCTTGTCTGGCCAATGAAGTTCGCTGTTTCTGTTCCTCTTTGGTGGGTGCTCCAAATGCTGAAGGGCGGGAAAGTCCGTTGGTGATGGCGGACCAGGTGTGGACAACAT
>NW_006209405.1:457665-459045 GCF_000334495.1 Tupaia belangeri chinensis | reverse complement strand
CATGTTTCTTTCCCTTCCCCCAGACCGTACATTCCGACCTTAAAGGGATAAGGGATGATGACCACTCCGGCTGCTCAGGCTGTTAAGGGGTGTCGATCTGGGGCCCTCTGTTCGGAGGGTCTTGGGGAAGGGGTGCGTAGGGGTGCAGGAGCATCTGATTAATTGCCACTCGAACAATAGTGGATGCACGTTCCCTGAGAAAGCATAAAACACAGGGCACAAAGGCCAGGGTTAGACATAGCAGTATGATGGGTCCCAGAAACGAGGATCCAGAGTTGCCAGGAATTTACGGGAGAGCTGTGCATAGGGCTGTGAGCAAGAGAACACAGTGCCCCCGCAGAGGGTGAAAATCCCAGCGGGGGCCACTGGGCAGAGGCATTGGGAGCCAAGGTGAGGTTAGGCGTGTAGAGGAGAGAGACCCTGGAGAACTGTGGAGAGGTAGTGACGTCGTGGGTAGAGGTATAACCGAGCTGGAATGAGGGTGGTACCAGAATGGCAACTATGACCCATCTTAACAGTGGGAGGCACAGCCAGCAAGAGTTATTTTGGGTGGGGTCCAGGGAGGCCAGAAAATGAAAAGTAAAGTTGATTAAAGCTGGCACTTGGGGGCTTGGGGAAGGAGAGGGCGAAATTATCTGGATTGGTCCTGTAGGGGGCGCGTTATGATAAACTTTAAGCATTTCTGTAATGCCCCCAGGGTCCGTACTCCATGCATCTATTTGGATACCTGCTGGTTGGGCAGACAGCCAGAGAGAGACAGATGGTTTCCTGATGGTAAATGTGAGCAGATTGCAGGTCATGGGGAGGAAGCCCTGAGAGGCCAAAGATACCCTCAGAGTTGACCAGAGGGCTGCTAAGGTACCCTGAATGGTTGAACTGCAGAGTGACTGATGAGGAGCGCCTGTCCCAAGCAGTCTTACTGATAAGTCTGGCGGAGGAACAGGAGGCCTGTCAGAGGGGGACAAGAAAGGGGGAGGAGTTAAATTGAAGGGTGACGTGTAACTTTGCAAGGATGTCATGGCCTAGGAGAGGTGTGGGGCATGTCAGAATGACAAGAAAAGAGCGGATAAAGTACATTTTCCTGAGGCAGCAAGCTGCTAAGTTTCAGTAGAGAGAGGACATGAGGGCTGGCCATCAATACCCACAATAGAGACCTGGGAGGGTAATAAGGGACCAGGGTATGTTGGGAGGACCGAGTAGGTAGCCCCCGTGTCCACCAGGAAGGTAAACGACTTACCCGCTACCTGAAGCGGGACCCTGGGCTTGGCGAAGGTAATTGGGGTGATCAAATCAGGAGCCCGTCAATCCTCAGCCAGTCCCACCGTGGCCAGGCCAAAATAGGGGTGGTGGATCTCCCCTCTGCGTGGGGGCGCCGGGAAT
>NW_006209405.1:451131-456714 GCF_000334495.1 Tupaia belangeri chinensis | reverse complement strand
AGGGGGGAGAACAGGGGGACTGGTGGCCGAGGGGGGTGGGGAGGATTTTCAGGGTAGGGAGGTGGGGGGGCAGAGGGTTCAGGAAAGTTTAATGGGAGGTCAGGAGGGAGTCTCAATGGAGAGGAGAGAGATTCTGGGGGAACAGTGAGAACAGAGGATTCAGGGGGTTCAGAAGTTTCCTTGGAAAGGCTAGGAGTGGGTTTTTGGCCCTCGCCCGCATTAGCAAGCAGAATCTGGGAGGGAGAGCAGGTAATACAGAGGTGGGGGCGAGAGCGCAGATACCAAAAGCCTGAACACGTGGGACTTATGTCCATTTGTCGTTACTCTGGCAAAAACTGGTAAGATCGGTCAAGACATTGAAATCGAAAGTACCCTCGGGCGGCCAGATTGATCCATTGCTTAGTAAATATTTGGGCCAAGCTGTGGTCTACAGAAAGACCAGGCAGCATTTGGATTATGGAGGACACACTCTAAAGGTGTTTTTGGATTAAGTTTGGAGGCAGCAGACCCCATGACGGATTAGACCAGACCTCGGGTAGAGAGAATGAGCCGAAAGACGTCCCCCTTGGGTATAATCTCTCCACAGATAGGAGGGTGAAGAAAGTATCAACTAGGCGTCCCTGAGATGAGACGATCCTTAGGGTACCCTTGGAGCACCCGG
This sequence comes from Tupaia belangeri chinensis, assembly GCF_000334495.1. Lineage (NCBI taxonomy): Eukaryota > Metazoa > Chordata > Mammalia > Scandentia > Tupaiidae > Tupaia > Tupaia belangeri. The sequence continues at coordinate 456,053 of NW_006209405.1, read as the reverse complement.
AATGGAGGAGGATGAAGGAAAGTGTTGTCCAGGCAGCCCTGAGATGATTCTTAGGGTATCCCTGGGGCACCCGGAATGGAGGAGGGTCAAGGAAAGTGTCATCCAGGCAGCCTTGAACAAGACGATCCCTAGAGTACCCCTGGGGCACCTGGAATGGATGGGGAGTGACTACAGACAGGAATACTCTGGAAGGCTGAAAAACAGGGGTGGGGGTTGCTTACCTTCCCAGCCGGGTGACCACATGAGAGGTCCGATGGAAGGGCTCTAACCAAGAGGCATCCAGCTACTGCTGGGTTTTGGTGCCAGATGTTAGGTTTGATTTGGGAGCGGCGGTGAAGTCAGAGGTGGCAAGGATGAAAATACCAGAGTCAGACCATGGGGTTTAATAAAACGAATACAATTCATTCTGCAAAAGGCTCTCAGGTGAAGTCCCTGGATCTGGTCAGAAACTGAGGGAGTCACACCCAGGGTGGGTGCTGCTCATTCTTAAAGGGCTGTTGTCCAATAGGTGGTCACCACAGGTCCTTGTTTGGCCAATGAATTTTGCTGTTTCTGTTTAACTTTGGAGGGCGCGCCAAATGCTGAAGGACGGGAAAGTCTGTTGAGGTGGGCCAGATGCGGAAAACAGGAAAGTTCTGCAGGCGGGAATGTTTCCACCATGTTTCTTTTCCCTTCCCCCAGACTTTACACCCACTACCACCAATATACACTTCTCTATATCCTGGGCAGTTTCAGCATAATAGAATTGGGGCTACCAGACCCCCAGGCTTTTCCCCATGAACTAGAAAAGTGATTTTTGATCTTGGACTTTATATTTCACCCCTCTTTTTATCTGCAATAGTAAAGCCTTGATAACTCTCTCTGTGTCAGACTGTATGTCTCACTTTCAAGAATATGAGAAGTGGAAGCCATGTATTTGAAGTTCCAAATACCTACCCTTTCTAATATTCTCACAAAAAGAAAAAAAATGGCCTTTTTAAGGCCTTTTAAATTTCCATGAGTGAGAATTTCTAAAATGAGGTTTCTAGACAGAAAAATGCTGCAACCTGTAGTACAGAATTATTGGTTGGAAAATAAGGAGGAAGGAAACCAAAGTGACTTTAGCCACTGCTTTCTAGGGTTATTGGAACCCAGCAAAGCTAATGAAAATAATTAGGGGCAACTACATGCATGTGACAAATAACTTAGTAATATGGAACATAACTGCAATTCAAATTATTCATGGCACTCATTATTTCATTTAGTAGAGGGACATGTGATAATCTGGTATCAGTAGGCAGAGTCATCTGGTTCTAGTCGGTCTTAATGAGATCCACTATATTTACGAAAGAATGGAAAGATACAGAATGGAAGCAAAACGCTAACTTGACTGTGATAACTTATTCATAGAAATCAGGCAAGAGGGGAACCAGCAGTTAGCATAATGGCTATGTCGCTGGACTCCCACGTAGTTGACCGTGGTTCGCATCCCAGACCCGGTGGCTTAAAACTCATGCCGGGCGCGTGTGCGTGCGTGCCCAAGATCCTGAGAGGAGAATGGAGGAGAAGGGATTGCGGCATGGCCATTCCCCCTGGGGGGTGATTTCTCGCTTTCTGTCTCTGTGTCTCTTTCTGTCTGTCTAGCGAGTGCACGTGCCCTATAGCAAAAACCTCTCCAAAAAAAGAAAAAGAAATCAGGCAAGAGGTATTAGAGAGACAGATGCCAAAGAAAAGAAAGACAATGGGGCATTGCACATCTGTCCCAAGGCAGGCCCAGCATCCCCTTACCTGACTTCCAAGACTCTTTAATTCTTCCAAGGACTTTCTTCTCAAACACTCTCTAAGAGTGAAAGTTGTTCTCTTTTTCTCTGCTTCTGGTGATCTGCGTTTATCTTTCTCCCTACTTTCTTTCCTTTTTGAAAGTTTTTATATATGTATGGATTTATTTATATATTTACTTACTGAGAGAGAGAGAGAGTGAAAAGCTCTCTCAAAAGTGGCTCATGCTCAATCCTCTCCCGTTCATTCCAGTCTTTTCTCCATTTCTCTCGCCCCTCAAATCTGTGCCTGTATTTCCCATGTATATTTAACTTACAGGCAGCCATGTGATATTTCTCAAGCGTACTTATTCTCCTTACCTTTTGGACAGGGGAGTGAGTTGGGGCAGGAGGAATACTTAGATAGGTTTTCATTGCAATTTACCACAATCATCCACGTGGTTTCAGCCAACTGCTCGAAATGATGTCTTCAGTGGATGACGCCCTGTAAAACAGCAGATGTCTGGCTTCAGAGCACCATTAACTGTTGTCTTTGGCCTTGGGGACATGTAGAGAAAATACCAAGATGCAAGGTCAATTCCATGACTAGGAATATTAAGAGGGTTTTGAAGCAGGCATGACTCCATCTTGGAGGAGCACCTCCAAGAGAAGTGGGGAATGAAGCAGGAGGACTCTATCTTGGAGAAGTGCCTCCATTATGAACTGTTAAATTCCTATGACTGGCAACCTCCCCTCTCCTCTTTTATTTAAGAGTAAATAGAGTGATTAACGTTCTTATTGTCCTTAAAACCCCACTTCTCCTAATCACCTTAAGGATGATTAACCTGCTTACCTGCTTTTTCTTGCTTCTGTAAAAGCCCTACCCCCTACCCTTTCAAGCCCTTTGTCCTTGCAAATCATCAAGTCATCCCAGACACAATTGTGCATCTTTGGCCTATATAAGCTCCTTTCTCCTTTCACTTGGGGCTGCGGGGTTTTGAGAGACTTGAATCCCCCTGTACGCCACTGGCTTAATCAATAAATTCCAATAAATTTGGCTATATCTAGATTTTTCTCTTATTTCTCGCTGAGTAGACTATAACAGTCTGAAGCAGCAGCAGCAACATAGCTGAAGTACAAATCCTGCCTGGAATTTTCTCTGAGATCAACAGGAGAGAAATACCATAAATCACTTTTCTGGCTGGCAAGGAAGGAGTCTAGAAATGTATATTACAATATGCCAGTGGTTTTAACACAGATTTTGATTTCTTCTTGTTCTTCAAAGCAAACAGAGCAATGCCAAAATCACAATTTCCATTCAGCAGAAGCCCCCCCCCCCATAATTAAAATGTCTTGTTTTATGTGGTTCCTTTAGTTCCCAATGTCTGTGCTCATGAAAATCTGATAGATCAAAAGCACTAATGGTTTAGTAAATACCAGGTGATCTCTTTTTGGTATTTCATATGTTCTTGATTTGATGAATGAGTGTTCCAGTGTCAGGGATCTTTAACAAACACAGTCTTTTGGAGAACTCCAGCATGCTCACTCTATTTCTAGCTATTTGTGCAGGTTTTGTTTGTTTCATTGGTTTTTTTTTTTTTTTATATGGTGCATGAACTCCCGAGAGAGAGAGATCACTTCTAGGGGAAAGGCCATGCAATCCCCTTTCCCCCATTCTACTCTTGGGATTTGGGGACATGCATACACATATGCTTTGTGTGCTTTTCAAGCTGCCAGGTATGGGACTCGAACTGTGCAGTCAACCAGGTGGGATCTTAGCCATCTTAAAACCACCACATCACCAGCTGGCTTGCTATATACACAGTTTTATCTAATGATCCTTTGGTTTAACACAGCTACACTATGACAATTAGTGGAAGTGTAAAATACTATAGCTGCTATGGAAAACAATATGGGAGGTTCCTGAAAAAAAATGAAAAATAGAATTATTATGTGATCTAGCAATCCCAATTCTGGGTATACATTAAAAAAATAAAAATAAATAAAAGCAGGTTTCAAAGTATTATTTGCACACACATGTTCACTGAAGCATTATTTCCATAGCCAAGAGGTAGACGCAAACTCCATGACTGAGGATTGGGTAAGCAAAATGTGGTGTATATACATACAGTGGAATATCATTCAGCCTTAAGAAAGAAGAAAGTCTGGGGGCCAGCAGATGGCATGATGGTTAAGTGTGCTGGACTCCTACATGGCCAACTGCAGTTTGAGTCCTGGACCCAGTGGCTTGAAGTTCACACTGGGCACGTGTGAGTGGGTGCCCCAAATCCTGAAAGGATAATGCAGGAGAAGGGACTGTAGCATGGCCAGCCCCCCTGGAGGATGATTTCTCACTTTCTGTTTCTCTGTCTCTCCAGCAAACACATGTTCCCTAAAGCAAAAATCTCTCTCTCTCTCTCTCTCTCTCTCTCTCTCTATATATATATATATATGTGTGTGTGTGTGTGTGTGTGTATAATATTAAATATTGTATATATATATATATATACACACACACACACAATTACACATATATAATTAGAAATATAGATAAGAATAAAATATAAACTAAGAAATTTCTGTTTTTTATGGTTCTTGGTGTTAGTTTTCTCTTAAAGACTCTTGCAGTGTGGGGACCAGCAGTTAGCGTAATGGCTATGTCGCTGGACTCCCATGTAGTCAACCGCGGTTCAAGTCCTGGACCCAGTGGCTTAAACTCACACTGGGCGCATGTGCATACATGCCCAAGATCCCTAGAGGAGAATGGAGGAGAAGGGATTGTGGCGTGGCCATCCCCCCTGGGGTTGATTTGGTTGATTTCTCACTTTCTCTCTCTCTCTCTCTGGCGAGCACACGTGCCCTATAGCAAAAATCTCTCCAAAAAAAAGACTCTTGCAATGTGCTATCACTGAGTTGGCAGGACAGCATGGGATGGGCTCTTCCAATGTGCTGATTGTGTTAATGGTGCGTGTAGCCCCTTAAAATCTTTGCTCTGCTCCTCTGTCTCTGGATAGGTATGGCAACTCCTCCTTGCACCTTTGCAAATCTGGCTTTTCAAAAATACAGGAAAAGCATTAAAAAATAACAAGACCCTGGCATTTGATAGAAAGTGGTCAGACATGGAGGATCTATTGCTGAGTGAAGTAAGCCAGGCTATGAAAGAAAGATATTGTATGTATCCTCTTA
>NW_006209405.1:420267-451090 GCF_000334495.1 Tupaia belangeri chinensis | reverse complement strand
AGGACGTTAGTGAGAAACAGATATGGCTTATTACCTGTTGATGATGACATGTATAGTATTCTCAACTGGATTGGTCTGAGAAGTATTTCACGATTGGCAAAGTCATTTTACAAGCAAAATGAGAAATAGTGATTGACTGTTTAAAAATAATAATAATTAGAATAATAATAATAATAATTGGGAAAAACAATGAAAAGATATTGAATAATGAAGTGGAGAGATTAATGTCTCTGTATTGACTGACATGCAGGGCATTCCCTTTTGAAAAAGCAATGTAATACCCGGTAAAGTTATATGTAATCCAATGTAATGTCAAGAAGATTATGATGATAATAAAAATAAATAAATAAATAAATAAGATTACATGATTAAAAAAAATACAGGGAAAGCATGTGTACACAAATCCCCTTAAATCTGGCCCAACTGTTTTGTTTTCCAACAGCGGCATCCAGCACCCAACACCACGAGTGTCTGTCGTATTAAGGATTACAAAATTTGGGTTCCATTTCCTCCTTTTCTACTGGTGTGGTCTACAGCAGTTCTGCAGACTACTTTTTCTCCTCATTATTTGTGTTTTGTTCTAGGGGAGGGAGTAACAGTTTACTATGTTTCTACTTTTCCGTTATTTGCCTAGGAGACACCTGAGTCCACAACCTAGGGAGAAGGTGGTAAATAACGTTAAATGCAAGTGAAGTCTGCATTTCTTTCTCACCATGATATTAGTTCTTTAAAATGATTTGAAATAGTTTCACTCCTTTGCTCCAATCTTCCATCTCAATTCAGGATGCCAGAAATTGCTTCTCTCCCATACTCACTGAATTTTCTCAGTGAGGCCAACACTGTTCACTCTCCTTTTCTTCAATATCTCTTTTCTCCTTTTTCCTTTGTTATATTTCTCTCCCTAGATAACTTTTACTCCTCCCTCTTTCTCATTTATCTCCTTTCCTTCTGTTTTTCTCTTTCCTGTCTTGCTCTATCATTTTGTCTCTCTCTCTTGCCTATTATATCCATTGCCCTCTCATCTCCTGTCCTCCCCTTTCTCTTTTCTCCTTTCCCTTTCCCTTTGTTCTCTCACCCTCTAAATTTAAGAAGGTTATAAAGAAACATGGACGAGTAGTGAAATGACCGCTGAACTAGCACCCATTGTACCCACTGAAGGGAGAGAGCTTGCCCAGGTGTTGTGTTTCCTTCTTAGTGCCGGAAGGTATATATAATTCCTCTTTAACTTTGGGAAGGATATCCTAACATGTCACACAACACTGAGCATCTTAAAACTTCACTGAGGGGCCGGCGGGTGGCATGGTGGTTAAGGGCACTGGACTCCCACATGGCCAACTGTGGTTTGAGTTCCGGACTGGTGGCATGCTTTCTGACGTCTCTCTCCCTCTTCTCTCTCTCTCTCTCTCTCGCTCCATCCCTCTTTGGTCAAATTAAGAGAAAGAACAAAGAAAGAAAGTTAATTTTTTTTTTTAAAGAAAACACTTCAGGGGCTGGCAAGTAGCATAGTGGTTAGAGGTGCTGGACTTCCACATGTCCAACCATGGTTCAAGTCCTGGACCTAGTGGCTTGCTTTCTCACTTTCCCTTTCTCTCTCTCTGATCAAAGTGGAAAATAATAATAATAAATAAAGTTAAATAAAATAATTCTTTTTAAAAAAGAAAACATTTCATCGATGTGGCACATTCTCTAAATTTTCATTGTGTTTTTCTCATATTCTCTGGATACTCAGATGGTAATGTCTTGCTAAAACCTCTAATGAACTTACTACTTTATCTGGTCCAATTAATGTAATGCCATCACTACAAAAGACCAATGTGTTTTGAGAAATGTTCAGATCCTTTTGGACTATATGTAGATAGAGGGCTAGAGATTTAATATAGTTTTGGGGCAAGATTATAAATGTATGCTGTTAGTATAATGTCAGTTCCACATGAATGTGAATTACCTCTGGTAATCTTTCTTGATAGTGATGGAAAAGAATAGTATTTTCCACATGTCAATAACCACAGACTATGAGCCCGAGGTTGTGTTAATTTATTCTTGAAAAGAAAATATATCTGGGCCAGCCAGTGGCATGGTGGTTAAGGCAGCTGGCTCCCACATGGTCCCCTGCATGGTTTAAGTCCCAGACCTGGAAACTTGAAAAACACACTGGATACATGTGTCTGTGTGCCCAAAATCTTGAGAGAAGAATGGAAGAGAAGGAATTGTAGCAAGGCAATCCCCCCCTGGGGGGGGGGTGATTTCTCATCCCCTTATCTCTGCCTGCATAGGCATATGTGTCCTATAGCAAAATTACAAAAATAAGCAAATTTTTAAAAAGATACTATATTTGGCATGGCAACTACAATTAGGACTACTACTTGATCAAGTTAGCTACTGTCCTTCTTAAGGATCTGTATGGCTTTTTTTTTTCCCCCTCCAGAGGGTGTCTGTGCTCCAGAGAGAGACGGAAGGAAGAGCAAAAAAGCACCCCACTACCACCACCACCCCTACCGTGGAACATGGTCACACAGCAATCCCTTCTCCTCCATTTCTTGCTCCTGCCAGGATTTTGGGCATTCATACACATGTACCTGGCATGTTTTTCAAGCCCCTGGGTCTGGGACTCAAATAGAGCAGTTGGCCATGTGAGATCCAGCTGCCTTAGCCATAAGGCCATGGACTGGCCCCATTCTGTCTTTATAAATGTTCATTCTGGTGAATTTGATGCCCAAATGGGCAGGGATAGCCTGTAGATTGGAGGACCAGAAGTCAGGTCTATGCCACTTGTCACTGAACAACAGCCAATATTATGAGACGAGAGTTGGTGAATAAGGAATTTATCCAGTGAGGCCAACACAAGGGAGAGAACAGATCAGAGTCCATAACTGTCTCTGCTGTACTGAATGAAATACAAAACTTACATAGGAAAAGAGTGAGCACATATTTAAAAGCAAAGAATAAGTTATTCATTGCCTTGGGGCAAAAAGACAAGGAGGCCTTATCATCTTCCAGCAGGATCATAAGGAGACCTAATAGTGTCAGAGAGACAATTACTGCTTGAGGAACAGTTTTCATTCTTAGCATGTTGGGCCCAGATAAGTCAAACATTAGGCCTACGGGTTAATCTATTAAGATGGACTCCCAAGAAAAAGTACAGTACGGAGTTACTTTGGTTGTCTTATGGCTTGGTTACATATTAAATGAGGAGGGTCAGCTTGTGCTGTGGTGGTTCAGGTGGTGGGATCCTGCATAGCTGACTACATAGTTCAAGTTCCAGAGCTTGAGAAATATGCCAGACCTAGGCAAGTGTTTTTGTTTTTATTTTTATTTTGAGAGGTTTTTGCTATAGGGCGCATGCACTCGCCAGACAGACAAAGAGAGACAGAGAGACAGAGAGACAGAAAGCGAGAAATCACCCCCCAGGGAGGATGGCCATGCCGCAATCCCTTCTCCTCCATTCTCCTCTCAGGATCTTGGGCACGCATGCGCATGCGCCCGGCGTGAGTTTTAAGCCACCGAGTCTGGGACTCAAACTGCCGTCGACTACATGGGAGTTCAGCGACATAGCCATTACATTAACTGCTGGTCCCAACCTAGGCAAGTCTTGAAGATGCCACCCAAAGGGAAAAGTGGTTCTGGAAAATGGGGTAAAGGGGGAGCAGCATCTGGGAGTGATAGTGCTGACAAGAAGGCTTAGGGTCCCAAAGGTGGAGGCAATGCAGTAAAGGTCAGACACATTCTATGTGAAAAACACAGCAAAATTACGGAAGTCATGGAAAAGTTAAGGTCTAGAATGAGATTCAGTGAAGTGGCCACACAATATAGTGAAGATTAAGCCAGGTAAGGGGGTGACTTAAGTTGGATGATCAGAGGATCCATGGTGGGACTGTTTCAAGAAGCAATATTTGACTTGCCAGTCAGTGGGATAGATAAGCCTGTGTTTACAGACCTACCATTAGAATCTTATGTAATATAATCACATATATGTAATCATGTATGTTCTATCAAAACATATTAGTTAGACACGGTCATGGGTCCTGCCAACACTCAAGGGGGAGAGAATCTCACATGAGTTTGAACACCAAGAAGTAGGGATCCTGGGGGCCAATCTAGTCTGTCTGCAACAGTTTCTCATCGCCTAGCTTTATAGCCACCATATTGTACTACTTCCCAGGGTTGTGCATTATGATAATCCTTTACTAAGTGCTTAATACATGTTTGCTGGCTGAAATAATAAGCCAAACTTAGACCAGTTTAGGCGCAAAGTTCGTTGAGGTAATATTATATAGAGTTTTAATATGGGGATCTAATATTTCATCTGTCAGGGCCTTATTCTCCTCATCTGTAAAATAAGTAGTACAAACCGGCTGATCTCTAAGGTCCTTTGCATCTTTAAAATTCTGAAATTCTAAAGCATCCGCTTCTTTCCATATTTGTCCATCCTTAAATTCTTTGGGATATGATAGCTAATGCTTAGCACTTAGTTTGTCTCAGATACTGTTCTTTTTTAAAAACTTTTTTTAAAAAAAAATTATTTAATTTTATTTATTCATTCATTTTTTGAAAAAAATTTGACCAGACAGAAAGTGAGGGGGAGGAGAGTGAGAAAGCAAGTCACCAGGTCTGGGACTTGAACTGTGGTCGGCCATGTAGGAGTGTCCAGTGCCTTAACCACCATACCACCTGCTGGTCCCTCAGATACTGTCCTTAAATTTTTATATGTTTAAATTCTCATGATATCTCAATGAGGATATATTCTGTTATTTTTCCCCTATTATATGTATGAAGCAACCAAAATCCAGCTAGGTAAGGAACATCAGTCTGGTTCTGAAACATACACAATAACCTCTACATAGTACTGTCTCTTGAAAAGAGAGAAACAGAAGGGGGGTATGGAAAGGAAACCAATTTATGAAGATTGGTTGGTCATATTTAGAATTTCCTTTTTTCCCAAGGTTCGAACATGGGGCTAATGTCTCATGAGTTTGGGGAAATACAAGTCAGACAGTTACTGCAGCTCTTTCTCAATCTTCGTGTCTCCCCAGAGCAGGAAATGGGTATTGGTGGGACCAAAAGCTCAGGACAGCCAGCAAGAATCAGTGGAAATGAGAATATTGAAAAGTTGTAATAGGGTTTTAAAATACGCAATGTAGAGTCCCTCCTCTTTCTCTTCTAGCCCAGGTAGTGACTGGTAGGCACCACCTACCATATGTCCATTCTTGATCTGTCTTGGCTAAAAAAATACCCCTTCCATGTTGGGAATTTCAAGGAGAAAAACAAGTAGAGAGGGGCAGACTGGTATGGACCGTGGGAGGGAACTGGGTGAGAAAGACAGTGAGGCATAATACACCCAAGAGTGACAGTTTCTTGTTCATTAAATAATCAACTATCTGGTGGAACAGACTGAGTCAAAGTAAATCCTTATTAGGTCTGAAATGGACTGGCCTAGTCCTGACACTTTGCTCTAAGTCATTCTTTTATTTCTCCGCTAGGCATAATCCTAGATCAAAGAGCAAGGTGCATTCTGACTTTTTATTACTTTCCTATGAAGCGATGGTTTCTGGTGCACGGAAAGATATAAGGCCACATCATGCATTGTGATCTCTCAACCCCTTTCTATCTAAATTAAATAGAAAGTCAGAATCTGGCAAGCTGCCTACTTGGTCCCACCCTTAGAGACTACAGTTTAGCTTTTATGGAATGGAATCAACGATTTAATGGAGAGAAATAAAAATTTATGTCCTTAATGATTACCTTAGAAAGAATGAAAACTCTGTCAACCTCCTTGACCCCAGTCTGCAGACACAAACGAGGGTGTGTAGGCAGAAGAGGCATTCGGGCAACACTGTGTGGTTGGGGGTTGGGGAGCAGAGGGTGGGCTCTGGGCTTCTGGGGCCCACCTCCATTTAGTTAGCAATGGTGCCTGGGAAAATTCGTCCTGGGAGCCAAAGTAAATCACTGTGGTATTACTGTACATGCTGCCTGGCTAGGCTTCTTGCATCAAAATAGCTTGCAGAGGTTCAAATTTAATGACAGAAGATAAAGTACTATGGAAAATCCTGCTATTTGAATGAATCATTACACACTTTTAATTACAGAGAAGTCATAAATTCTAGCCTAGCATAATGGTTAAGTAAATTCATGGTGAGGAGTGTAGACTCTCAAGCTGAACTGACAAGGTTCAAATCTGAGTGTCCCGTTCACTAGTGGAACAACTGTAGGCAAGTCACTCAACCTTTCTATGCCTTAGTTTTCTCACCTGTGACGTAAAGGTCATAGTAGTACCTACAGTCTTAGATTTTTTTCAAAGATTAAATGAGTTAAATTTTACAAAGTGCTTAGGATAGTGCCCGGTACATAGCAAGCATATGTAAGTATAAAATAAATAAGCTAATATTTATTCTCTGCCTGTTAGGTCTTAAAATACAGATTTTTCTCTTTCGTTTTATACCACTACCTTAGAAAACATATATTTGATGATAGAGATAGTACTCCAGCATACTCAGTGCAGCCCTGCTCAGGCTCAGGAGCTGATGAATTCTGTTAGCAAATTGGCTGCTTTTGTCTCTTTGTCATCTTGTGGCTGAGGGTTTCCTGGGTGTCTACATCAGTAACTGAAGTTGGGGCAGTACCGATGCTGAAGAAGCTGTCGACCTTGAGTCTCATCTCCTTGATTCCTATTCCTCTTAATTGCCATCCTTTCTGGGCTGTCTTTGGCCAGGAGGGCCCCTGTGCAATCATGACCTCGCTGGTCTACCCTGTGCTCCTGCACCTTGGTTGTCAGCACCCTCCATCGCTTCTCCCTGCACAGGAGAGTTGGAATAGTGTGGTTGATGCCCATAGAGTCTCCACATGCAGTAAGGGGGGGGGGCAATCTTACCCTGCTATAGTGCCAGTGTTGTAGGGCCTGACCTTTGGGAGTGCTCTCTAATCCCTTGTTCTCTTCTCCACTCTTGATATTCTGGTCATTTTGCTGGTAATTGCGTGGAGGCCCCCTATAATGTGGATAGCGTCTATGATGGTTACAGTATGCTGCTTATTTTCTGCCTTGAACTGGAACTCCACCAGGGCCTGTAATGTTTGCTGCTTCTGTACCCTTTTCTCCGTCAACAACATTGAACTCACTCCACAGTCTCCAACTCCTACCCTGCGAAGGTACTTCCTAGGTTATTCTTTATGGCAGTCTGGTGTACAAATACATTTCTTACATTGAACCATTTTACTATTCCTAACGCTTTTGTGTGAAGATTTTGTACTGCCAATGAGAGTCCTCCTCCCCCAGGTTGCTGTATCTGTGTAGCTGCGGGTGGTGCCAAATTTTGTGTCCTTAGAGCTGGAGGTCGGGGTGGCAGGCACCTGCCAAGCCTGGGCCTCACTGCTCTGAATTACGGTGGTGGTGACTGGGGCCTGCTGTGGCAGCTGAGGCTCCTCCCTGGGTGTGATGGTAAGTAGGCCGGGGCTGCTCAGGGTTCTCTGGGAGTCCTCTCTCCTCCTGCTACAATTGAACAAAGCAGTTTATATTTAATCATAGGTTCTTCAGAGCCTTTTACACATTTTTCTAGCCAGGCTGATATTCAGCAACCTGTGTGATCCCAGTTGTCCTCACTCCCATCTTCCACTGTAGACCTATGAATCCTTATTTCCCTTAGACGTGGACAGTTGGGGCCCCTACTTTGGGCTCTATGCTTCAGAGGATCCTTCTTTGGCCCTCTTAGGCTACACCTCTTCTGATGGGACAAGGGTCCCATGGAGAAACATTTTGAGTAGCAAAGGCATAGTGGATACAGCAGGGGTTTGAAGTTGGACATACCTGCATTTTTTTTCTTTGAGAGAGATTTTTACTATAGGGTACCTACACTCGCCAGTGAGACAGAGAGATTGAAAGTGAGAAACTGGGACCAGCAGGTGGTGTGTTTGGTAAAGTGCTGAACATTCTCACATGGCTGACCATGGGTCAAGTACCAGATCTAGTGGCTTGCTTTCTCACTTTCCTTCTCTCTTTCTTGCCATGTCTCTCTCTTGTCAAAATAAAATTAATGAATGAATAAATGAAATTAAAAATAAGTTTTTCAAAAGTGACAAATAACCCCTCAGGGGGTGTAGCCACACTGTAATCCCTTCTCGTCCATTCTCCTCTTGGGATTTCGTGCACGCATGCACATGCACCCAACGTGAGTTTTAAGTCACAGAGTCTAGGACTCAAACTGCAGTCTACTATGTGGGAGTCCAGTAGTGTAACCATCACACCATCTGCTGGTCCCAGACATACCTGAATTTTAAGACCAAGTCCACCTATTTAATAGGTATCATTAGTTGGGCAAGTTAATCTAATCTTTCCAGATCTCAGTTTCCTCATCTTGGAATAAAGGCAATAAAATAGACCTCAAAATGTTGTGAGAATTAAATGAAATGATGACTGTAAAATATTCAGCAGGGTGCCTGGCATATAGACACCATGAAACTTAAGCTCCTTTTTGCAGAATAACCTTCTAGAATCATATACTACACATTATAACAAATAGCACCACAGTTTCTCCCTTGAGTCCCTTAAAATCCTCAGCTGGATATTGCCTGGTTCCATTTCCCATGATTTATACTAGCATAGTTTATAAATTAGAATCAGAACATCTTGTGCACTTAACGTATTCTAATCTTATACATCTATATGATATGATTCAAAATCCAATATATGGGAGAAATGAGAAGGAAAACAGCAAACAGAACAGACACATTTTAGGGCTCTGGTAGAATATGAGTCCAAAACTAGCTGAAACATTATCCCCCATCACTTATGCTCTTTTCAATGTCGTTTTGTCATTCCTCCCATTGAGAGGTACGTTTGGTCTGGCTCTGTGACCAGTTTTGACCAACAGAGTATTATGGAAGTGACAGTGTATCTTTCTTTCTTTTTTTTTCTTTTTAGAGAGGTTTTTGTTTGTTTGTTTGTTTTTTGTTTTTTGTTTTTTTGGGGCGGGGGCGTATACCGTATGTGCACTCACCAGAGAGAGAGAAAGCAGGAAATCACCCTCTCAGGGGGATGGCCACACCACAATCCCTTCTCTTCTTGGGATTTTGGGCATGCACCTGCATGAGTTTTAAGCTGCTGGATCCAGGACTTGAACTGTGGTCAACTACATGGGAGTCCAGCTACATAACTGTTACACCATCTGCTGGTCCTAACAGTGTACCTCTCAAGGTTGAACCTTGGATCTTCAAATTCCTTCCTCATTGGAATGCTTCTTCTTGAACCTCAGCCATCATGCTGTGAGAAAGCCCAAGAAGCCCTGTAGAAAGGTCTATGTAGAGGAAAACTGAGACCCTTGACCAGCAGCTTCTCCCAACCTGGAACTAGCACCAATTGCCAACCCTATGAAGGAGGCTACTTTGGACCCTCTAGCTGTTCCAGAGATCCAGCCAACACCACACAAAGTAGAAAAGTCACTGAACCAATCTACAAACCATAAGAAATCAATAAATCAATGTTGTCTTAAGCCACAAAGTTGTAGGGCTGTCTGTTACACAGCAAAAAACAACTGACATTGAAACATGTAGTTATCATATATACGTGTTCCTTGTTTACCTGAAACTATCTTTAAGTGATAAAAATAAAAACAGGAAACATATTACCTTGTAGCAGATTTGAGGGGTAATGCTCTGAGCAAAATGAGTTGTGCTTCTGTATTAGTAGTACATATATCTCTTTATATTTATAGAAGTGGCCTATTTTTTTTACTACTTTGCTTTAATGTTTTCAACAGCTATTCATAGTGGTCACTGTGAAGAATATATATCTAGTTCTTATTGTGATTTAAATTGCTAACCACTAAAAAAAAAAAAAAAGTCTCTAGAGGTGGGAATGAGTGAGTTCTCTGTGTGACTTTCATATAGAGGCACTGAGACCTGCTGAGGGAAAATATATAGCATTTTGTGCCATGACTTTGGATGCTGTCATTGAATTTTTTTTTTACAAAGATTTAAATAACAAATGCTCTTTTTTTTTTTTTTTGCTATAGGGCGCATGCGCCCACCAGACAGAGACAGAGAGCGAGAAATCACCCCCTAGGGGGGGATGGCCACGCCGCAATTCCTTCTCCTCCATTCTCCTCTTGGGATCTTGGGCACACACGCACATGTGCCAGCATGAGTTCCAATCCACCGGGTCTGGGACACGAACCGCGGTCAACTAAGTGGGAGTCCAGCGACATAGCCATTACGCTAACCGCTGGTCCCACAAATGTTATTTCTTGTTCTATGTTTCAGGTATAGACAGGAATGAGGCCTACCAAGGAAACACACAAGAATCTTAACATGCATAACATGCAGGAAGTGCATTTTTCATTTATTCATTCAAAAGTCATTGCTTTCACCCAGTGCCAGACACTACCTTCAAATGTCAGACAGCTTCTTCTCCTTCAAGGCTCAAGTGCCTTTTTGGCGTGAAGACTCTATAACTTTAATATACTTTAGTAAGACTACATATTTCTTTCTTGATCTACCATTATGAAAAGCCTCACCCCATGGTCTCATTTTCTTGAATATACCATTATGAAGATGTAATCCAGCAGCTTGATCAATTAGGGCAAAACTCCCACATATTCACAACTAGAAACCATCATTTGGCACTGAATCTGTGAAGGCCTAAATGGGAGTCCTTCTCCTTAGCAGTGACATCCACCTGCCTAATGCTCTGTTCTGTATCTGGCAACTGAGATACATGAAGGGACATGGAAATAGTAATTTTTTAGAGTCTTTTTTTTTTCTGTAGGGCACGTGAGCTCACCAGAAAGACAGAGAGACAGAGAGACAGAAAGTGAGAAATCACCCCCTTCCCCTGGGAAGATGGCCATGCCACAATTCCTTCTCCTCTATTCTCCTCTTGGGACCTTGAGCACTCACACACACATGCCCCACGTGAGTTTAAGCCTCTGGGTCCAGGACTCGAATCATGGTGGACTACGTGGGGGTCCAGCGACATAGCCAGTATGCCAACTGCTGGTCCCTGCAGAAATAATTTTTCTAAAGTGTTCAGAAAATAATGTAGTGCTTGTGACTTTGGAAAGAAGGCTAAGATGGCTAAAGACGGTTTGATGAGAACAGAAGTTCAACCCCGCCTCTACTCTCACCTTCCACTGGGGCCACACCCCCTGCGTGCCACCGCGTCTCACTTTCACTCTCACGGCCTGTCCCCTCCAGCTCGGCCGCACGTTTGCGTGGTACCCCGAGGAAATGGGTGCGATGCCCTCACTCAGGGTCCATGCCAGCTATAGCACCGACGAGGCGGGAGATGGGACCCACAGGACACTCAGGGGCCCACCTCAGAGATTATTGCCCCCATTTAGAAGATGAAGAAACTGAGGCCACCTGAGAACTCATTCAGTTGCTGAGCTCACAGGCACACGCGCCTGGCATGAGTTTAAGCCACCAGGTGGGGGACTCAAACTGCAGTCAACTACATGGGAGTTCGGCAACACTGCCATTACGGTAACTGCTGGTCCCAGAAATAGTATTTTATAGACCCACCTTAAATGAAAACCTTCTCTTCAAAAATACAACTCTAATCACTAATTATTATTCAGTTCAATGTATTTGGATGAGGAAGGCATCTGATCAAAGGTAGTCAGAATTTTGAATTTCTACCGATGACTTCTGAATAAGAAAAAAAAATTGCTTTTAAGGCAAAAGAGCAAATGCTCACTTGATTCATTATTGCAAATAAATAATTAGAAAATTATATCTAGGCAGTCAAAATCCACAATGAAAGGCATTTAAATACTGATTCACATAATGCAAGCCCTGGGTCTGACAATTTCTGTACTTGGTCTGCCTCTCTGACCCATTTCTTTTTCTCTGTAGAACGTTTTCCCCAAATGACAGTGCTCAAAGAACAGATAAAGCAAGCCCGTGACTCGGGCCATTGCATTCTGTTTCGTTTAAACTACTATTTATTAATTTTTCCTCACTTACTCAAGAACCCATTGCTCATTACTTTTTCATCACTCTGTGATTAGAACAATTTGTATGTGTCCCTTTTACATTGGCCAGATAATGAAATAATAATTTGTGCATCTACATAATATTTTACACTTGTTGTTTATAGTCTAATCCAGTCTACAAAGCCATTTTATCATTTTCTAACAAGGAGGGGGTGGAATTGTTACCGAACTCAAATCAGGTTCGCTCACCCAAGTGCTATAAGCCAAACCATAGGCACATGGTGTGATGAAGAAAAGCACTACTTTATAGCAGAGTGCAAAGCAAGGAGAGTGGGCAGCTCATGGTGAAAAGACCTGGTCTTCCTGAGATGTTCCCCACATGTGTTTTTAAGAACAAAACTAGGGGCAGAGGACCAGGTGCATGATCAGTTCAGTGATTGGTTCAAGAGAATCTGACTATCTAGTGGGCATTCTTGATTGGTGAGGCCTTAGATAATCAAATTTCTGTTCAGGTTTCTGGAGCCATTCTGCTTGGGGTTTTTGAGCTCACAGCCAGCAGTTTTCATCCTACAAAACATCTTACATATTGAAATGAAAACCTTATTTTTCCTTTAAGTGAGAGCTTCAGAGGTCAAAAGGCCCTTATTCATAGTCAATGTTATTTCATGATCACAACCAAAGTCTGAAGACTTATCCCTTACTCTGGGCCATTACAATGTAAATGGACCTTGTGTCCCAAGAACCTTAGAAAATACACTTTACTTTTAGTTCAGCTCTTATTCATTTTCAGTTTGGGAAATTCTCACTTTTTCTTTAACAGAAGGGGAAACTGAGGACCCATCCCTCTTAGGGGATCCCTGCTTGGTTTCAGAATCTCTGAGGTATCTGCTCAATGGAGACAGTTCATTTTATTTATTCAATAAACATTTATTAAACATCTATGATGTGCCAGACATCTTCTAGGCACTGGGGAAACAAATAAGAATCCTCTCCTCATAGAGTTTATATGCTAGAGAGAGAAGACAGGCAATAAAGGAATAAAGAAGTAAAACACATGGTGTAAAAGAGGGAAAACAAAGTGCTATAGAAAAATAAGAGAAGGAAGAAAGGCATAATTGATGGGAGATGTGTGCAATGTTAAATGGTGCTATTAAGAAAGGTTTCACTGGGACCAACAGTTAGTGTAATGGCTATGTCGTTGAACTTCCATGTAGCCAACCACAGTTCGAGTCCCGGACCCGGTGGCTTAAACTCACGCTGGGCGCGTGTGCATGTGTGCCCAAGATCCTGAGAGGAGAATGGAGGAGAAGGGATTGCAGCGTGGGGGTGATTTCTCGCTTTCTGTCTCTCTGTCTCTCTCTGTCCTTATGCCATGCACATGTACCCTATAGCAAAAACCTCTAAAATAAATAAATAAACAAAGCCTTCAGTGATAAGATGGCATTTTGGTTAAGACCTTAAGGAGCTGAGGGAGCCAGTACCTTAAGTAGATATCTGGAGAAGAGCTATCTAAGAAGTAAGAATAACAAATGTAAAAGTCCTGAGGCAGTAGCATGCCTGGGCCTGTTTGAAGAAGAGCGAAGAGATCCTGTGTTTGAGACGGAGATAAAAAGTGGAAGAAGAATGGGAAATGAGGTCACATAGATAATGGCAGGGCTATTGTTTAGGTTTCTATAGGCTACTGTTAAGGACTTAGTCTTTTATTGGAAGTCATTAGGACAGTAAGATAAGAAGTAGGAAGACTAATTAGGAGGTTAGGGCAATAATCTAGGTGAGATATGATGGTGGTTTGGAACATGATAGTAGCAGTGGCTATAGTGAGGAGTGATGTCATTCTGTATATACTTTATAGATAGAATCTGCAGGATTTTACAATGGAACAGATTGATTAGAGAGTGTGAGAGAAAGAGGAGTCAAGGATGACATCAAGATTTTTCACCTAAGCAATAGAAATGATAGGATTAGCATGGTGAAGGAGTTAGTTTTGGTAAAAAGATAAGATTCTTTTTGGATATGTTAAGTGTGAGGTGCCAATTAGACTCCCAAGAAAAAGTTTCTTTTAGGTAGTTGACGATATCATAGTCCCTCCTTATTCACATTTTTTTTAATTGCCAGAGGGCATGTACACTTGTCAGAGAAAGAGGAAAAGCAGTTTCCCATAGTGTGTAGTCATGCCACTATCTTCTTCCTCCATTTCTCCATCTCATCAGGATTTGGGACATGCACCCAAACACATCTGTTTGTTTTCAAGTCACCAGGTCTGGGATTTAAACTATGGTCAATCATGTGGAATCTGGTTCCCAATGCATAGTACTTAGCCACTGTACTACAGGGCCATGCCTTTTCCATAGTTTTGCTTTCCATGATTTCAGTTATCCATTGTCAACTGTGCTCTGAAAATACTAAATGGAAAATTCCAGAAACAAATGATCAAAAGGTTTAAATTGCATGCAGTTCTAAGAAATACAGAATATCAATCATCCTTTTGTCCAGCATAGCCACAGTGTAGACACTGCCTGTCATTAGTCCCTTAGTAGCCTCTAGGTTATCAGATCTACTGTTGGGGTACTAGGGTATCATGCTTGTGTTTAAGTAATCTTTATTTTACTTAATAATGACTCCAAATCCCAAGAGTAGTGATACTGACATATTATTATCATTGTTCTGTTCTTTCATTGGTTATCATTGTTAATCTCCCAGTGTGCTAATTTATAAATTAAACTTTATAATAGTTAAGTATGTATAGAACAAAACATAGTATATATGGGGTTTGGTACTATCCTTGGCTTCAGGCATCCATTGGAGGAGTGTTTTGGAACCTATGCTACACAGATAAGGGAGAGACTAATGTATATCACTGGAGTATAGGGGAGAGGTCTGCCCTGAGATATATATTATGGAGTCATCACTATACAGATGAAATTTAAGCCAAGAGAATCAATGAGATCACTATAGGGTAATGATAGATGGAAGAGAGACCCAAAGCATTAACCCAGGGCATTCCAATGTTTAGAAAAAAATGGAGACAGCAATCAGCAAAAAGTCCTGAAAAACTAACTAGCAGCAGGTACTTGCATTGTTTGACTGTTACTATCTTTGAAAGAACAAAAATGTTCACGGCTAGAATCTCATGGTAAATCTATAATAATTGATGCTTTAACAAAAACTCTTTCATGAAAGGGAAATCAAAGAAAGGAATCCATAGTTCTTCGTATTTAAAACATTAGAATTGTTCGATGTTTGAAGTCAAAAGGATGGAGGAGACTCCAAAAAGTTCATGGGAAATAGAATTGAAGTACAGATTTAATTTGGTATAAAAACACTTTGAAATCTATATGTAGTTTTTGGTAATATTGCATTTTCCATAAGCTTTTTGAAGACCATTCCTCTCAAACCTAGGGACACTGAGTTTAAAGGCATGGAACTGTTAGGTACGCAACTGGAACTCAAGCTGAGGTCTGTTGGCATCCTGGTATGTGGATTTCAATGCATAGCTACTTTCTTCAGAGCACTATAATGAGAATGTTCAAATAGATGCAAGACTTGAGGCTGGAACAAATAAAGATTTCCTCTCAGTGTCAATAGTTGAGGTAATTTTAAAAATTACTATCATATCAGAGAGGAAGATTACCAGCTGGTGTTTCCATTTTCTTTCTATAAATCTATTTCTAGTCAATTAATTAAAAAGACATATGTTTTGCTCTCCAGATATCACATATTATTATGTAAAGGCAAGCTGAGTTGTTACTAAGAAAAGGTCAGGCCCTGCATTTTAATGCTGTAGTGAGCTACTAGTCTCCTGAGAGACTGTGCAACCACTAATTCATTGAGATCTTCTGATGCTGAATGGTTTCAAGGTCAAAAGAGTAGATGTCATTGTTTGCTAAAAATTGTCCATGATTGACAGTGGCAATTTATATTCATTCTTTAGACAGTTGTTGAGGGAGACAGTTAGGACTATCTACTTCCAAGACAATAAACTTCCCTTTGCATGTCCAAGCTGGCATCTTATATAACATGCAGCAAAATAATTTCCATGATGGAATGACAGCTTGTATGTTCAGAAGTAGAGGTAGGTTTCAGCATGTAGAACTCTAAAGCTGCACTGAGCTCAGAAAGGCAATGATGTGAGGACTGGGACTCTCAAACGATTTCTACTTTGTCCCCATATGATGCTGATGTAGCCATGAGTAGCTGTGAGTAATTTTGAAACAGAGTGTTTTGAAGTAACTGGATATTCCCTTTTGATGGTATCAGATTAAGCTGCCATCCTCCTCTTCATCTCTATCTTCCAGAAAAAGGGAAGCATTTACCTGAGTTACCAAGGGAATTATTTTTTGTGAATCCTTGTAGAAATAAGGCAGAGCTGACCCTATGCTGGCCACATGGTCATCTAGTCAACTGTGATAGACACTGGATTAGGCCAGGTGAGGGCAGCAAAGGGCTGATCATGAAATATTATTTTATTCAACGTTGAATAATTACAATAGTCTAGAAAGTAGATACAAAGACATTCATGCCTTATCTATATTTTTACTAGGAGGCCAAGGTCCCATGGATGAAGTGAGAGTATGAGAGAGTGGAGAATGTTCTGGAGAGAAATGAGGGCGATTCAGGAGTACAAGAAGGAAGGAAATCTTGTGCATGAGAGTTAAACTAAGAATAAGAGAGGAGGAAAGGAACTTTCTAGCACCTATTTTGAGCCAGATACTTTATCTGTGATAATAACTATTGTTTACATAAAATGAATATAATTTTTCAGTCATTCACTATGTGTTAGGTACTGTGCTAGGTTGCTAAATATTTATATACAGGTATATAAATATGCATATACAAATATGTATATGTACATAAATATATACATACACATGCACATATATGTACATGCACACATACATCTATATGTATATGTGTGTGTAGTCAGATAATATTTAAGCTATAACAGCAGATGAAATCACTACATGGGTAAAGTAGAGAAGAGTCTCAAGGTTAAAGTCATGGGTTCACCATTGTTTAGAACTAGAAGTGTAGCAGAAGAACTAGCAAGAAGCCCTCAAAAGGAATAGCTATTAGTAGAATATAAAGTATATTGTATTCTACTAATGTGATATATGTCTCTTCATTTCTATCTTTTGTGATGTCCCTTCATTTGTATCTTTTCTCACTTGCTCTTTTTTTTTTTCCTGGTCAAGTTGCTTAGATATTTCTTATATCAGCCTGGGTCCAATCAAGAGATTGAATCCATATGGTAATTTAAACAAAAGTTTAATATAAATTAAGTATTAAACTAAGATGGAAGAATTGTCTCCATAAGGAATAATGATGCTATATTGGAGACTCAATGTTTGTCTCTACTTTTGGTAGACTAGGTGCTCAGCAATGGTATTATCCAGGTCGGCCTTGATAAGAGGAAGCCTATGTTGTTAAGTCTATAAATGGCTTCCATTACTGTCACCATGGAGTCTTATGTTTATGGTCTCATTGAATAAGTACTCAAGTGACTAGAGAAAGAAGCTGATTGCTATCTGCAAAGTGTGATTTTTGTATACCTAATAACTAAGTCTGTTCTCCTGCAGATACCCTTCAATGGGCATTCACATGGAACATAGATATCTTCATAGTCTGTACTCATTCAAAAAGATCTTTCTGGGGACTTCCTTGTCACTAGTATTCCAATTCTATTCTTTGATGATATAAAGCATATCTTGCAGACACCCATAAGCAAGGCTTGAGTTTTCTCCTGCCTAATGGATACCATTCATTAATGGTCAGTTCATGAACTCACCAAAGGAACTCTGCAAGAGACCATGGACATAGATTCAGGGAGAGAGAGGGCAATGTAACAGGAGTTAGTGTTTAAAGAGTTTAATCATTTGCTCATGCAACTTATCTGTGTCTTCTAGACCTGCTCACACTCAGTATATTACTGTAGTAGACAAGATTTTAAGATACCCCTGTAATGTCTGCCATCTGGTATTCACGCCTTTCTATAATCACTTCCTCCCTCAGTGTGGTGAGTAGCATCCATGATTTGCTTCTAGTGAGTAGACTTTAAGAAAGGAGAAAGGATTTTGTAGTTGTATTTAAGGTCTCTAATCAGTTAAGTTTGAGAAAATAAAAAGAAGCATTATCCCAGGTGCACCTGACCTAGTCCAGTTATCCCTTTAAAAGAGGCTTTAGGATTTCCTTCAAAGAAGAGATTCAAGCAACGGAGTGATTATCCTCCTGGCCTCGAGGCAAAAAATTGCCATGAATTCCATAACTTTGAGGAAATAAATTCTGCCAACTACTCATGAGCTTGGAAGAGTCCCCAAGTCCTCAAACCTAGGGTTTAGGTTAATACCAAAGAAGAAAAAAAATTGGGAAAGGGGTTTTCTCCCCAAGTTCGAGGTTCAGACTTCATTATATAAGGTGTCTTTGGAAATCACTGAATGGTGGAAAACTTCATGGCCAGAGAAAGTCCACAGTCACCAGGGAAGCAGGAAACAAACCTCCAGGGCCCAGGTAAGCCACAGAAAATGTTCATAGAGGAAGATGGGATACTGCTTTGTATCTGAGACATGAAGCATATGGTGTCCCAGTAGGGAGGGCTATAAGAATACCCCTAGAGGGTCCAGGTAAGCTGAGCATAGTGGGTAGGTGTACAAAGAGAATCAGGGTGTCACTCTAAGTGCAAAGACTAAAGCACACAGTGTCTAAGATAGTAAGGCTATACTAATGTGGTCACTGATCCTAGACTGAGCTATTGCATACTCACTAAGCAATCGTGCTTCTTGGAAGAACAAGCCCACACAAACTCAACTACTCAGCAAGAAAGGGAGAGACAGACAGAGAGAGAAACAGAGGGAGGGAGAAAGAAGGAGAAAAAGGGACAAATAGACTGGAGGAAGGAAACATAGGAAGAAAAGAAAGAGGGGGAATAAACGAAAGGGAAAAAAACGAAGGAAGGAAGGAACACCAGATCCAGGAGAGAAACCTTCCTTCTGCAATATCCTTCCACTGCCCTCTACTGGCAAAGGTTAGCATTGTGTACTCTGTAAAGCAGAAATTCTTAAGAGGCCAGTTATTAACAGCTGCTAGAATTTAGAACTAAAGCAATAAACCAGTACTAGTATATTTTATTAATCATTAGATCAAATTTAGGTTTTCATCAATGTTTCTCAATTGTTTTTCTCTTTCAATTTCATTGATTTTTGCTCTTTATTATTTCTCACCTTACTTTGTATTTAATTTTTCCTGGTTTTTGAAAGTAGAAGCTTATATAATCAATTTCAGATATTTATTATTTTCCAACATGAAAGCCACAAACTTCATTCTAACCACTGCTATAACAGCAGTGCATTCCAGAAATTTGGATATATTGGCTTTTTTCTTTAGGAGACAAAAACTAGTGAAATTGATTCAAGACTAATAGAAAAATTAAACAGGCATGTAACAAGTAAAGAGGTTAATAATGGTAAAAATTTCTACAAAACCCCAGGCCGCACTGGCTTCAATGATGAATTCTACCAAGCATTTGGAGAAATATTAATACCAAATTTCACAAAATCTTCTAAAGAATAGATGAAGTGGGGCCAGCAGGTGGTATAATGGTTAAGGCACTGGACTCCCACATAGCCAACCACGATTCAAGTCCCAGACCTGGAGGCTTGCCTTCTCACTTTCTCTCAATATTAGAAAATAAAAGAGCTAAATAAAATAATTCTTTTCTAAAAATTCAAAAAGAAGTAAAGAGACTAGATGACCTTGTTTGTTCCTGACTGTGGTAAAGTATTCCATTTTCACCAACAAGGTTAGATGCAGGCTTTTCATAGATGCTCTTTATTAGATTGAGGAAATTGAATTTTCTTTCTATTCCAAGTTTGTTGAGTATTGTTTTGTTTTTATAAGGAAAGGGTAGTATTAGACTTTATTAAATGCTTTGATTATGGTTAATGGTGATTATTTCTGTCATTTATTGTATCGATGCTATGTTATACACTAAGTGATATTTGGATGTTGAACTAACCCTTACATCCTTGGGTTTAAACCCCCCTTCATTCTGGTGCATAATCCTTTTTATATATTGTTATATTGGGGTTGCTAGTATCTTACTGAGGATTTTGCACCTATCAGAGACATTTGGAGGTTTCTTTGCTTCTTATGTTTTTGTATGGTTTCCATACCATAATAATACGAGTATTACAGAGTAAGTGGAAATGTATTCTTACCTCCAGCACCCTTAAGCACCACGCCACCTGCCAGCCCTCGGTCTCTTTACTTCTAATAAACATTGTGATTGAGGTCCTAATCAGGAAAATTAGGATTCAAAAAGAAATAAATGCATCCAGATTGGGAAGGAAGAACTAAAACTATCTATAGTTACATAAGATGCAAACTTGTACATAGAAAATCTTAAATTCATTTTTTAAAAATTAAGAGAGCCGATTCCATAGCACAGCAGTAATGTGCTATTCAAGACAAGTCAGATTTGACATGGTGACTGTGATTTGGATCCCGAGCCTCATCAACCTGAAAAATGCCAGACATGTGCATGAGTGCCCAAGATCCAGTGGGCTGGATGAATGAAGGAAGGGAACTGGAGCATGACCAGACCCTGTGGATGGTACTCATCTCTCTCTCTCTCACTTGCATGTGCATGTATGTACAATCTATCATGAATAAAGAATAAAGATTAGACCTAACTAATGAGTTCAGCCAGGTTGCAGGATATATCAATATACAAAAATCAATTGTGTTTGCATACACTACCAAAGAGCAAAACAAAAATAAAATTAAGAGAACAGTTTCATTTACCATACCATCATAAAAATAGAATACTTAGAAATGAGTTTTTAGAAATAAATGTTAAGCTTACGGTATGAAAAATATAGAACCTTGTAGAAAAAAAATTAAAGATAGCCTAAGTAAATGGAAATACATTTCATATTCATAGGTTAGAAGAATTGATGTATTTAATATGATGGTAGTTCCCCCAATACATCTACATGTGCAACACAGTCAATACCAAAGTCCCAACTGCTTTTTTTTTAAAAAAAGTATGCTATATGGTGCATGTACTCACAAGAGACAGAGAGAGAGAGAAGTCACGCCCCAAAGAAAATGGCCATATGGCAATCCTTTCTCCTCTGTTCTCTTGGGACCTCTCTTGGGCATGCACACACACACATTTGGTGTGATTTTCAAGCTACCAGATCCAGGACTTGAACCACTCAGTCAGCCATGTGGGATTCAGTCACCTTAACCTCTATGCCATCTGCTAGCCCCCCTACTGCCTTTTAAAAAATAAATTGAAAATTTGATTGTAGAATTCCAAGGCATCCAGAGTAGCCAAAACATTCTTAAAAAGAAGACAAAAGCCAGAAGACTGACACTTCCTGATTTCAAAACTGACTACAAAAATATAAAAATCAAGACAGTCCCATGCTGGCATGTGGTTTCATATAAATTTTAGTTGTTTTTCTAAGGATTGGATGGACACCAATGAAATAGAATTGAAAATACAGAAATGAAACTATACATTTATTGTCAGTTGATTTAAAAAAAAATTGCTAGAGAGTGCATGCACTCACCAGAGAGAAGCAGAGAGAAAGACAGACGGAAAGTGGGAAAGCACCCTCGCATGGAGCATGGTCATGTTATAATCGCTTCTCCTCCAACTCTCTCTCCTTTCAGAATTTTGGGTATGCATGCACAAATGCCAGCATGTTTCTCAAGCCTTCAGGTCTAACACTTGGACCATATAATTGGCCACATGGGATCTGGCTGCCCCAACCACTAGGCTATAGGCTGGCCCGTCAGTTGATTTTTGACATGGGTAACATGACTGTTCAATAGGAGAAAGAATAATCTTTTCAAATAATGGGGTTAAATAATTGGATATTCACATACAAAAGCATGAAGTTGGAACCTTTTCTCACAGCATGCCAAAAATTACCTAACAAATGTATCATAGACATTAAGAGCCAAAACTGCAAAAGCTTTACAAGAAAGCATAGGAAGGACCAGCAGTTAGCGTAATGGCTATGTCGCTGGACTCCCATGTGGTCAACCGCAGTTCGAGTCCTGGACCTGGCAGCTTAAACTCACACCAGGTGCGTGTGTGTGTGCCCAAGATCCTGAGAGGAGAATGGAGGAGAAGGGATTGTGGCATGGCCATTCCCCCTCACTTTCTGTCTCTCTGTCTCTCTCTGTCTTTCTGGCAAGTGCACTCACCCTATAGCAAAATCCTCTCCAAAAAAAAGAAAAAAAAGAAAGAAAGCATAGGAGTAAATCTTTGCGACCTTGGATTAGGCAACACCTCTAGTTTAAAGCGCAAATAAAGGAAAAAATAGATAAATTCAACTTATCAAAATGAAAAATGTTTATGCTTTAAAGGACACTATTAAAAAGTGAAAAGACGACCACAGAATGGAAAAAAATTGCAACATATATGTGATAAGAGACTTGTGTATAGATTATAAGGAACACTTACAGCTTAGTAATAAAAATGGAAATAGTCCCATTAAAGAAAGGCAAAGGATTTGTTACTTCTGTTTCTACATAGAAGAGAGAGAAATGAGCAATAAGCATGTGAAAAAACTTGCAAATCTTTAGTCATTGGGAAACAGAAATCCAAAGCACTGAAATACTACTTCACTCCTATTTGGATGACCATGATCCAAAAACATAAGAAGAAGTGTTGGTGTATATGATGTACACTATTTGGTATCTGTTGTGGTTTCGTACCAAAAATGCCATCAAACTTTTGATAACAATTTCATTGAATCTGTATATCACTTTGGGTGTATGGACATTTTAACAATATTATTTTTTTCTAATCCCTGAACTTGGGATATCTTTCCATTTACTTCCTCAATATTTTTTTTCCTTTTTCTTTTTCTTTTTCTTTTTTTTTTTTTTGAGAGGTTTTTGCTATAGGGCTCGCCAGC
This sequence comes from Tupaia belangeri chinensis, assembly GCF_000334495.1. Lineage (NCBI taxonomy): Eukaryota > Metazoa > Chordata > Mammalia > Scandentia > Tupaiidae > Tupaia > Tupaia belangeri. Next base: position 428,241 of record NW_006209405.1, on the reverse strand, counting down.
CAGACAGAGAGAGACAGAGAGATAGAAAGCGAGAAATCACCCCCCCCAGAGGGGATGGCCATGCCACAATCCCTTCTCCTCCATTCTCCTCTCGGGATCTTGGGCACACACGCACATGTGCCCGAGTTTAAGCCACCGGGTCCGGGACTTGAACCACAGTTGACTATGTGGGAGTCCAGCGACATAGCCATTACACTAACTGCTGATCCACTTTCTCAATATTTTTAATTAATGTTTAATACTTTTTAGTGTACAGATTTTAATTCCCTTGGTTAAATTTATTATTATGTAATTTTTTTTGCTATCATAAATGAAATTGATTTCTTGTTTTATTTTTCAGATGGATAGTTATTAGTATAAAAATGCAATTAATTTTTGGATTATGTTGATTTGTATTCTACTTTAATATATCCATGTATTAGTTCTAACAGTTTTGGCATATCTGTTTTTCTACATATAGAATTGTATCAACTACAAAGAGGGATAATTTTACTTTTTCCTTTCATTTTGAATTATCTCTCCTTTTTTTGTTTATTTTTTCTTCTCTGATAGCTCTGGCGAGGACTTCTAGTATTGTATTAAATAGAAGCAGTGAAGATAGGCATCTTTGTCTTATACTAGATTTTGGAGGAAAAGCTTTCAGATTTTCCCCATTGATTCTGATTAGCTGTGGACATTTCTTTTTTTAAAAAATATTATTTATTCATTCATTTATTTTAATTTGACAAGAGAGAGAAAGCAAGCCACCAGGTCCAGTATTTGAACCACAGTCGGCCATGTGGGAGTGTCCAGCGCCTTAACCACCATGCCACCTGCTGACCCCTAGCTCTGGGTTTTTCATCAGTGGACTTTATTATGTTGAAGAACTCTCAAACATATTTTGTTGAGAGTTTTTATCATGAAAGGATGTTTTTTTAAAAAAAATAATTATTTATTTAATTTTATCTATTCATTCACTTATTTTAATTAGACCAGAGAGAGACACACAGAGAGAGAGAGAGAGGGAAAGTGAGAAAGCAAGCCACCAGGTCCAGTATTTGAACCACAGTCGGCCATGTGGGAGTGTCCAGCGCCTTAACCACCATGCCACCTGCTGGTCCCCTCATGAAAGGATGTTAAACTTAAATGCCATTCTCCTTCCCATCTATTGAGATGACCTTGTTCCTTTTTATCTTTCATTCTACTATGTTATATATATCACATTGATTTCCATGTTAAATGCACCTTGCACCCCAGGAATAAATCCCACTTGGTGTTTGTGTATAATTTTTATATATACTTTGAATAAAGTTTTCTTGAATTTTATTGAGTAATTTTGCATGTACTGCAAACTATAAGATTTTGGCTTGTATTTTTTTTGTATCCTCTTTCTCTGACTTTGATATGAGGATGATGCCAGCATTATAAAATGTGCTTGGAGGTATTTCTTTTACATCTGTTATTTGAGAGAGTTTAAGGATTGGTATTAATACTTCTTCAAATACTTACTAGAAATTCACCTATGAAGTATTTGATACTGCATTTGTTCTTGTTTGGAAGTTTTTGATTACTACTTCAATATCTTTATTTGTTATTAGTCTGTTCTGGAGTTCTGTTTTTTCTTGATTTATTCTTGTTTGGTTGGATGTTTTTAGAAACTTATCCATTTTTTTCTCCTTGGTTACCTAGTCTGTTAGTGTATAATTATTCATATTAGTCCCTTATAATTCTTTTCATTCTGAGACAGTCATTGTAATGCCTTCTCTTTCATTTCTGATTTTAATGAGTGTTCTCTCATTTTTTTCTTGGTTCGTGTAATGAAGAATTTATCAATTTTGTGTATTTTTTTCAAAAGAACAATCTTTATTTTTGTTATTTTTTTCTATCATTTTGTAGTCTCTGATTTATTTCTGTTCTGATCCTTATTATTTCTTTCCATTTGTTAACTTTGGGTTTAGTTCTTTTTCTAGCTTAAGTATATGGTTAGATTGCATTAAGCATGAAGTTAGATTTGAGGTCTTTACCCTTCTTTAATGTAGGTATCCACTACTATAAGATGTCCTTGTATTACTGCTTGTTCTTTTTCTTTCTTTCTTTCTTTCTTTCTTTCTTTCTTTCTTTCTTTCTTTCTTTCTTTCTTTCTTTCTTTCTTTCTTTCTTTCTCTCTCTCTCTCTCTCTCTCTCTCTCTCTTTCTTTTTCTTTCTCTTTCTCTTTTTTTTTTAAGACGTTTTTGCTATATGGCGTGTGCACTCGCCAGAAAGACAGAGAGAGACAGAAAGTGAGAAATCACCCCCCAGAGGGGATGGCCACGCTACAATCCCTTCTCTTCCATTTTCTTCTTGTGATCTTAGGCATGCATGCACATGAGCTGGTGTGAGTTTAAGTCACTGGTCCAGGACTCGAACCGCAATCGATTACATGGGAGTCCAGCGACATAGCCATGACGCCAACTGCTGGTCCTCCAGCATGTTTTTCAAGCCACTGGTTCTGGAACTTGATCTGTCTTTGAGAGATCCAGCTGCCTTAACCATTGTGCCATGAGTTGGCCTCATCTTCAGATACTTTAAAAAATTTCCTTTTGATTTCTTCTTTGACCGAGTGGTTATTCAGAAGTATGTTGTGCTGGCTCTGTGCCTTTGTTTGCTTAAGGCAGTCAGATCCCACATGGCCAACTGTTCTGAGTCCCAGATCTGTTGGCTTGAGAAACACACTAAGGGTATGATGTATGTGCCCAAAATTACCAAAGGGAGGAGAGATGGAGAAGAGATTCTGGTATGACCATTCCCCATGGGGAGAAATGCTTCCTTGTTTCCCTCTCTCTGTTTCTCTCTGGCAAGTACATGGCACCTTCTGGCCAAAAAAAAAAAAGTTATAGTTATTCAGGTTTCTGGGATTAGCAGTTAGCGTAATGGCTATGTCACTGGATTCTCACATGGTCGACTGCAGTTCAAGTCCCGGGCCCGGGCTTAAACTCACACCAGGCCTGTGTGCCTGTGTGCGTGGGTGCCCAGGATCCTGGGAGGAGAATGGAGGAGAAGGGATTGTGGCGTGGCCATCCCCCCCTGGGGGGTGATTTCTCGCTTTCTGTCTCTCTGTGTCTCTCTGTCTCTCACTGTCTTTCTGGCAAGTGCATGTGCCCTATAGCAAAAACCTCTCCAAGGGGGGAAAAATGTTATTCAGGTTTCACAAATTGATGAATTTCCCTTTCTTTCTTTCTTTCAATCCAGATTCTGTCTGGTTTCATATTTCTGCTGCCTGAAGGTAGTGAATGTTTAGTTTTTATTTATATTTTCATTCAGTGTTTTGAAGAAACACCCTGGATAGAGCAATTCATGTTTCTTTGTATAGTGTTCTTTTCTTTTCTTTTTTTTTTTTTTTATCCTTTTCAGCCTAAAAACAAAACAACAAAACAACACTCCATCATCTTCTGACTTAGGTAGTTTCTGATGAGACCTCTACTGTAATTCTTTTCACATATCTGTATATAAGCCTTTCTTCTGTGATTGCATTCAAGATACTCTATTCATCTTTGATTTTTAATAGTTTAAATGTGATGTAGCTATTGAGTTTAGGGAATGTTATTTATTTTAACATGGCATGTTCTGAGCTTCTCAGACCCATGACTTTTTTTTTTTTTTTAAATCTTTCATTAAGCTTTTGAAAATCCTCTGCCATTGTCACTTCAAATATTTCTTCTGCCTTATCCTGGTTACAATTGCATGTTTATTACAGTATTTGAATTTTCTCACATCTCTTGGGTGCTCTCTTTTTCTTTTCTTTTTTTCTCTAGTATGTCCTTATATTCAGTTTGGGTAGTTTCTATTGATCTATTTTATCTTTAGTTATTTCCTTTGCTATGTCAAACTTAATAACAAACCTGTCAAAGATAATCTTTATATCTGTTACTGTGTTTTCCATTACTAGTATCTTCTTTCTATGCTTTTTACATTTCCTGTCTCTCTGGGCATTCCCAAGCTATTCATGTATGTTTTTTGCAAAGAATTATTTAATTTTATTCATTGTCATTATTTTATTTTATTTTATTTTTTGAAGTTGACTAGAGAGAGAGAGAGAGAGAGAGGTAAAGTGAGAAAGCAAGCTGCCAGGTCTGGGATGTGAACTGTCATCAGCCATGTGGGAGTCCAGCTACCTTAACCACCATGCCACCTGCCAGATTCTATTCATGTATGTTTTTCACCTTGTCTACTAGCGCCTTTAACATAATAATCATAGCTATTTTAAAACTTCCTTTTCTGTAGTTCTAACTAGTGGTTAATACTTGAGTATGGTTCTGTTGAATGCTTTGCTTCTTTTATTATTTATTTATTTATATTTTTGGAGAGGTTTTTGCTATAGGGTGCGTGCGCTCACCAGAAAGACAGAGGGAGACAGAGAGACAGAAAATGAGAAATCACCCCCTAGGGGGATGGCCATGCCACAATCCCTTCTCCTCCATTCTCCTCTCGGGATCATGGGCACGCACGCACAAACATGTACCCAGTGTGAGTTGAAGCCACTGGGTCTGGGCCTTGAACCACAGTCGACTACATGGGAGTCCAGCGACATAGCCATTACAAATGCTTTGCTTCTTAACAGGGTTAGATTTTTGTTTGTTTAGTTGTTTCTCACATAAATTTTGGTCATAAACCAGAAATGTTTTATAGGTAGTTGAGAATGAGTTCAGTAATTTTTATATCTGGAAATGTATACACTTTTATTCTGCTAATACTTTAGTATGGGAGGTTAAGCTAGTCAAGTCAGGATTGAGTTGGGCACTGGATTTTGCTGTAACTCCCAGTACATTACCAGCTTCAATTTCCACTGGTAATATGTTGTGTTCTGCTTGGGGGTTAGGTTGCTGTTGTGTTTTCTTCATTATTTTGTTTTTACTCTTGCATTTAGGGCTTACTTATGAATATTCTTAAGTTCTTTCTTCATGCTTTTGCCCTCCTTTAGTAATAGATTGCTGTAACTTATTAGTCAATAATTCTTAGCTTTGAGGATAGTGATGCAGCAGTGAATCACATCACTCTGTGGGGCAGATGCATACAGGAAGAGTACCAGTTAATATTCAGAGACCTCCTGATTATGCCAGGCATTTGTCTGCCCATGATCCTGGCTGGCTGAAGCTGGAGGATTGCAGCATCAAGACCCTCTTGGAGGTGGTTTGTCTCTATTTATCTCTCTTTCTCTGTCTCTGTCTTTGTCACTCATGTAATGAACAAATAAACTTTACTTTCTTTTAGATTTTTGTCATAGGGCATATGTGCTCACCAGAGAGAAACAGAGAGAGAGGGAAAATGGGAAATCAGCCCCTAGTGAGGATGGACATGCCACAATCCTTTCTCCTGCATTATCTCAGGATTTGATTACACATTTCCATGTACCCAGAGTGTTTCTCAAGCTGCCAGATCAGTGACTTGAACCATGCAGTCAGCTATGTTGGATCCAGCAGCTTAACCATCGTGCCACCGACTGGCCAAATATAGAAACTTGAAATAATAATTTTTAGCCTAGTCGTGGGAAAGAATAGGAGTGTTCTCTGTTGTTCTGACCCTCCTCACTGTGTCTCTGGATCTCAAGGATTCTGCCTTTTTCCTTAGAATAGTAAACCTGCAATGGTCTGGGCCTTAGTTTCCTGTCTCTCTTGATGGGTAGAATTTTACTTTTTGTTTCCATTACCCAGCAACGATATGTTGTTGCTTGCGCTATGAGGACAAGAGGATTTGAAACACTTTCCCCATTTTGTTAAGGATTTTATTTTTATGCCTGGCAGGTGGTGTGGTGGTTAAGGATGCTGGACTCCCACATGGCCAACTGCGGTTCATGTCCTGGACCTGGCGGCTTATTTTCTCACTTTCCCTCTCTCTCTCCCTCATTCTGTCCCTTTCTGATCAAATTAAAACAAACAAATAAATAAATAAAGTTAAATAAAATAATTCTTTAAAAAAAGGATTTTATTTTTAAGGAAAAGTAGAAGGTGTCTGTCAATGGCTTCATGTCTCTCCCACAGTGGCTGCTGCTTATCTCTGGTAGGTCTATACCAAAAGAGGATTTGTTTCCGGTCTCCCACCCTAAATATCTATAACAATAATCTGGTGAAGTCCTTGTGGAAGTGAGTGTGAATTCCCCTTGTGTTTCAGGCTCTGAGGAATTCTATATTCTCGTACCAACAGACATTAAATTCTTAAAATTTTATTAATTCATTAAAATTTTAGATGAATTCTTGTTATCATTTTATATAATACCTGGCATCTCTACCATGTTCTACCCCCATAAAAGCAAAAGCTTACACCCATACTCTCCTGGGATATGCTCATTTCTACTTGGATCTAGGCTACTTGCCAATCCTCTGATGCATTTGAAAGTTACAATTTTATAGATTATCCAGCGTTTTCATGTTAGTGTGATAGTAATACTATTTGCTATTTTCTACTTCTTAAATGAAAACTTCTGCTTTTTTATGTTATAAATGTCAATTATATTACATCTGTACATATATACTAAACATACTGTTTTAACTTTTAAAAATAATTATTTAATTAATTTATTAATTTTTTTCACTTGAGTTTTGCCAGACACACACACACACAGAGCAAAAGAGAGAGAGAAAGCAAGTCACCAGGTCCAGGACTTGAGCTGTCGTCAGCTACGTGGGAATTCCAGCCCCTTAACCATCATGCTACCTTTTGGCCCTGTTTTAACTTTTATTTATTTATTTTAATTTGACCAGAGAGAGAGAGAGAGAAAGTGAGAAAGCAGGCCACCAGGTCCAGGACTTGAACCATAGCTGGGCTATGTTGAAGTCTAGCACTCTTAACCACCATGCCACCTGCTGGTCCGCTAAACATACTGTTTTAAATGATTATATATTTTTAAAAATATTTCAGAGGAAAATATTATTTGATATTAATTTATATAGTTTCCATTTCTTTTTTGAAAATAATTATTTAAGTTTATTTATTAATTTATTTATATTTGATCACAGGAGGACAGAGTGAGAGAGAGCAAAAGAGGGAACATGAGAAAGCAAGCTACCAGGTCTGTGACTTGAACTGTGGTCAACCATGTGGGAGTCCAGTGCCTTTAACCACCACACCACCTGCCAGTCCCTCCATTTCTTTTCTTTACTTTCACTCCTGAATATCTAAACTTCCCTCTTTTATCAATTCCCCTGATTTTCTGAGAACTTTTTTCAGTATGCCAGAGAGTACGAATCTTTGTCAGAGAGACAAAGAGTCAGAGACAGAGAGAGGAAAGGCATCCCCTTCAATGGAGCATAGCCATGCCACAATTCCTCTTCCATTTCTCCATCCCATTGGGAATTTGTCCATGCATGGCAAATTTTTCAAGCTAGTGGACTTGGAATTTGAACTGTGCAGTTGGTCATGTAGGATCCAGCTCCTTTAACTACTAAGTAATGGGGCCAGCCCCCGTCTACCTAATTTCAGGATCGTTTATTTTATCTTGACCTTCAGTAGTTTGATAACAGAATGTCTAGATGTGGTTTTCTTTGACTATATCCTTTTGGGGATCTGCTGGGCATAGATTTTTAAGTGTATTTTTTTTTTTTTTTTGGAGAGGTTTTTGCTATAGGGCGCGTGCGCTCGCCAGACAGACAGAGAGAGACATAGAGACAGAAAGCGAGAACTTACCACCCAGGGGGGATGGTCATGCCACAAGCCCTTCTCCTCCATTCTCCTCTCGGGATCTTGGGAACGCACGCACACGCGTCCGGCGTGAGTTTTAAGCCACCGGGTCCAGGACGCGAACCGCAGTCGACTACGTGGGAGTCCAGCGACACAGCATTACTCTAACTGCTGGTTCCCTTAAGTGTATATTTTTCACTTAATTTGGAAATGTGAAGGCATTCTATAAATATTTTCTCTATGTTAATCTCTTTCTCTTCTTTTTTTTGTGACTCCAATTACATTTGTATTAGAACTTTTCATATTTTCTGGTTCCTGAAACTCTGTTTATTTTAATTATTTTTG
>NW_006209405.1:413963-420179 GCF_000334495.1 Tupaia belangeri chinensis | reverse complement strand
ATGTCTTATATTGTTTATTTTTCCATTTTGTTTGTTTTTATAGTTTCTGTTTACCTGCTGATAGTTCCTATTTTTCATTAATTTCAAGTGTGTTTTCCTGTATCTCGTACCTAATAGTTCTAATACCTGTCTTGTCACAAAGAGAGAATTTGTATCGTCACAAAGAGAGAGAGAATCAAGAGTCAATATAGCAGCTTACGGTCCGGGACGGTGCCAGAAAAAAATAAAAATTCCCTGGTGAGAATCCTACTCACAGAGAGGCGGACAGAGAATTAGTTTTTCAATGCATTTAATAGCAAGCAAGTTATAGGGGAATTACACTCACAAATTTACCGATCGGGGATGAATGATGAGGGCGCAGGTCTTCGTAGGCTGTCGGCAGAAGGGCAAGGCACGGGTATGGACGCTGAGTATCCAGTCTACGCTGCCGAAGCAAACTCAAGGCGCAGGGCGGAGGCAGCAGGCGTCGGAGAAGAGGCAGGAAGTAGCGTACATCGGTATTGGCACCCGTCCAACTGGACGAGAAGTCGAGGCGGATCTTCGGGACCAGAGCTAGTGTCAGCAGAGGCTCGGTGTCTGCTCTCGAGAAAGCACGGGAACATCTGTTCCGATGAGCGTCTGAGGAAGTCTTGGTTTTATAGGCCGTTTAGAGTGTGTTGTTTAGATAAACAGGTGTTCATGTCTGCCCATGATAGCAAACATCAAAACATGCTTTTCTCTAACATGTTTATCTCTAACTAACATAAAAACATGTTTTTTCTCAGTAAAGCAAAACAAAGTGGAGTAACATTGGCCAAGCAAAACAAAATGGAGTAACGTTGGTCAAACAAAAAAGCAGGGTATAACACTGTTTTAATGTAGTTATCTGGTATTTCAGTATCTGGATCACCTCAGGGTTGTCAAACATTAATTCTCTTCTCTCTGGAGAATGCATGACATTATTCTGGTTCTTTATATGTTAGCAATATTTTATTGTCTCTTGAACTTTGTGGATTTAGTACTGTGAGAATGTGGGTTTTTAATAATCCTTCAAAGAATGTTGATGTTGTAATTTTATCAAGTATTCAATCCTGCTAGATTCAGACCATAAATTCTATATCACTTTCTTTTGGAAGTGGTTAAAATCTTCTTTCAGATCCTTAAAACTATGATACACTGGTTTGGGTCTATATTCTTTCTACGAATGGTGCAGAGATTGGGCTGAGACATAGTTTATGGTCTAAATTAAGGAATCTCCTTCCTTAGTTTGTTGCCATTAAATATATCCTCACTACTCTCTGATTTGCAGGGCTCCTTTACCGGGTTCTTTTGGACTGGATAATGGTAGAGTGTTTGAAGTCCCCAACATGTCATTCTGCAAGTGTAGCCGACTATCAAAAAGCCATGAAAGATTTTTTCAATGTTGTTTGCATACACATTATTGGTACAAATATATTTTCAAATCATAGACTTGCAAGGTTAATGATCTTGCTATGACACTGTCAGTCATAAGTTTGTCTTAAAACACTATGTAAAAATAGAAAAATTGTTTTGTCATTTACCTTTATTGTAATGAATTGCTATCAAGTCATTATAGGTATTTTTCATTTTGCCATTCACAGCTCTAAACAACTGCTTCCTCCCCCACCTCCTCCCCTCCCCAACTTTGAGGCCTGACTCTTTCCTTTTGCCCGGAGATATTTGGCTACTGAATTAGTCAGACAAGTCCTTTCCTCAGGACTCCATTGCCTATAACAATGGAGGACTTAGGGACTCCTTCTACTAAGAATGAGCCTTCCTAGAACCGTGGGACCTGACTCCTAGGAATGAGCCTTCTTAGTGCCATGGGACCTGCCAATTTTGTGGCCTATGCATGCATTTAGAGGAATGATTTTTGGCCAACAGGGGGTACTGAGACAGAAGTCTGACTGCTTTTTCCTATTTTCCAGAGGGCCTGAAGGAAGTCACACCCACAAACACTAACAGACTCTTTGGTAACAGGATTCTTCCTATATCCTGCCCCAGGCATAGTATCTTTGTGATGTACATTAAACCTCCTTACCTCTGTTAAAGTACATTCTTTTTTGAAAAAAAAAAAATGCTTGTGCAGGTAGCCCCTCTAAATTTTGATTTCCTTCCACAATGTACATCTTTCACTGATTTTTACATAGTTATTAAGTATTTATATTTTTCACATCTTTATTATTATTATTTTATTATTAATTTTTTTCACATATTTATCATATACCGTAGAATTCACCCATTTAAATGTTACGATTCAATGTACTTATGTGTGTGTGTGTGTGTGTGTGTGTGTGTGTGTGTGTGCAGCAAACACCACAGTGAAGTTTAGGGCATAGCCATTATCTCAAAAGGAAACCCCGTAACTTTTAGATATCATCACTCTATCCAGTCACCCTCACCTAGCCCTAGGCAAACACTAATCTACATTTTGTCTCCAAAGATTTCTCTGTTGTGGTCTTTTGTGACTAGCTTCTTTCACTTACCATAAGGGTCATCCATATTATAGTATGTGTCAGTACTTCATTTTTTTATTGCTGAAATGTATGGATATATTACATTTTTAAATCTATTGTTCCCTTGGTGAGAATGCATCCAATTCTGGGGGCCAGCAGGTGGCATGTTGGTTAAGGCACTGGACACTCCCACATGGCCGACCACAGTTCAAGTCCCAGTCCTGGTGGCTTGCTTTCTCATTTTCCTTCTCTCTGTGTGTTTTTCTCCAATCAAATGAAAATAAATGAATGACTAAATAAAATTAAATAAATAATTTTAAAAGAATTATTTTTTAAAAATGCATTAAAGTCTGGATAATTGCATATTTTGGCTATTACGAATAATATTGCTATAAACCATATGTACAGTTTTCTATGTATTCATATATGTACATATATGGTAACTTTGTTTAAGCATTTGTGGTAGCTCCAGATTGTTTTCTAAAATTACTGCACCATTTTATTTCTACCTGTGGGGTACAGGGTTTGTATTTTTCCACATCTTTGTCAACATTTGTTATTACTTGACTTCTTGATTTTAGCCATCCTAGTAGGTTTTTAGTGGTAGTTAATTATTACCATTTCACTAATAACTAGAGCACAGAGGAAAGCCTAGCTATTAGAGCCAAGACACAGATTCTAAGATGCTTACATTTTTAAAAGAATTTTTAATCTAATTTTATTTATTTCTTCTTATTATTATTCAAGCTGACCAGAGAGAGTCAGATAGAGAGAGAGAGAGAAAGAGAAAGCAGGCTGCCAGGTCTAGGACTAGGACTGCAATAGGCCATGTGGGAGTCCAGTGCCTTAACCACCATACCACCAGCCAGCCCCAAGAGGCCTGCATTTAACACTTGAGAGCAATGCCTTTTTCTTTTTTTTTCTTTTTCTTTTTTTTTTTTTTGGAGAGGTTTTTGCTATAGGGTGCGTGCACTCGCCAGCCAGACAGAGAGAGACAGAAAGACAGAAAACGAGAAATCACCCCCCAGGGGGGATGGCCACGCCGCAATCCCTTCTCCTCCATTCTCCTCTCGGGATCTTGGGCACACACGCACACGTGCCCGGCGTGAGTTTAAGCCACTGGGTCCGGAATGCGAACCGCAGTCGACTACGTGGCAGTCCAGCGACATAGCCATTACGCTAACTGCTGGTCCCGAGAGCAATACCTTTTTCAAGGCCCGAATGTGGCCCTGGGAAGGCGATAGAGCAGAGGGGAAACAGGACAGCCCTCAGGCCCTGTGTGGTCCTGGTAAAGTGCTCCAGGAGGGGCAAAGGGCCAGCTGTGTCTTACAGATCCAGGCAGGGCTTATGCATTCTGCCTTTAATTTTTGGCACCAGGTTATCCTCTGATCCAGAATGCAACCCCAGCAAGATCGTCCAAGAGGGACCAGAGGCAAGTCTCTGTGAGATGCTAGAAAAAGGCCCTGTGTAGCTTATATGGGGCACCTAAAGGCAGAGTGACCCTTCATGCCTGGATGTGTCTCTTGGTCTTAGAAGTTAAACAATGAGGAACAAGAGGCAAAGCTATCTGGGAGGCCCTCACCAGGGACTGCAGCCTGTATTATCTGGGGTTTGAGGGAGGCTGCTCAGGTTTGAACAGATTCCCACTAGCAGTTAGTTGGGTAGATCGTGCATTCCAGGATTAGGAAGTTTTCTAGGGTGGTGTCCTGTCTTCTCAATCCTGACCTGAAGGGAAGATCTCTGGTATGTTCCTGTTGGATGCCCCTTCTCCTTCCTTTGTCCACATTTACAGTTCAGGGAGGTCCAAAAGAGTTGCACTGAGGGTGGCATCAGTGGGAACAGATAGCCATTCCTCTGGACTTGAGTCTAATGGGAGAAAGAGTGCTTATCTGCCCTGCCCGATAGACATGGTTAGTGACCAAATTCCTCAGTCCCTTTTGGGTTTGAGGTACTCATTTTTGCACCCTCTGCTCCCGTTAGACTGTGGAATTTTGATCAGAAGAGAGCTCCATGTGCTAGTTAGCTCTCTTACAGACTTGGGGTGGGAGTGGTGTGGGTTGGAAGTCCAGTGTTCTTCTCTGAAGTTGTATGCTGGACTGCCTCCCTACCAATGTGTGTTAGCTCCATTCTTGTTTCATTGGTCCCCTGTGGATGGGTGTGCTAGAGTCCATGCTGGGACTCACTCTGGGGATCAGAGTGAGTCCTTCTTATACTTCCAAGCAGTAACTATGTGAACTAGTTGACTTTTTCTTGCTGTCAGTGCCACCCAGCCCCTCTCTTGGGTGGCAGGGTGGGGGAGGGGGAGCACAGAGGCGGCAGCCATGGCCCAGGTACCTGTGGGGCTGCAGACAGCGGGGGCTGACCCTCCTTTCAGGCAGCGGCCAGGTCCAAATGTTCATTTTTTTTTATTTGGTTTAGTTAATTCCCTAGTGAGCACCTCCAATTTAATTTTGAATATTAGTAAGTATAAGATATCTTGGTTTTATTTTAGTTTTAGTGAGAATGTTCATAAATTTTTCTAATTTAATATGATTTTCAAAGATTTTCTTAGATATCCTTCTTTTTTTTGAAAAATGAGATCATTTTGGGACTGGCAGTTGGCATAATGGCTATGTCACTGGACTCCCATGTAGTCAACCGTGGTTTGAGTTCTGGACCGGGTGGCTTGAACTCATGCTGGGCATGTGTGCGTGCGTGCCCAAGACCCTGAGAGGAGAATGGAAGAGAAGGGATTATGGCGTGGCCATCGCCCCTGGGGGGTGATTTCTCGCTTTCTGTCTCTCTGTCTCTCTGTCTTTTTGGTGAGCGCATGCGCCCTATAGCAAAAACCTCTCCAATAAATAAATAAATAAAGTTAAAAAAATAAATGAAATCATTTTAATAAATATTTCATAATCTGTAAAGCACAATATCTTGCAGATAGAAAATGCTGAGAATAAAGTGGGCAAAAAGCTGTGCTCAATGAATTATCTTTTTGCTTTATCCCCTGGATTCCCGAACTCATTTAGGTAAAGAGAGAAGTGATGATGACTACTACAGGGGAGAAATGAAGGCTGGAAAGGGAGGGACTTTTTAAAATAATTATTTAATTCTTGTTTATTCCTTTATTTTTTAGTTTGACAAGAGCGAGAGTGAGAGAGAGAGAAAGTGATAAAGGAAGCCACCAGGTCCGGGACTCGAACGGTGGTCGACCATGTGAGAGTGTCCAGCACTTTAACCACCATGCCACCTGCTGGTCCCGTGAGGTTTATACTAGAAAAAAAAAAGGTGATTAGAAACAAAAGTAGTAGTACCAGTTATTTAGTCATGCAAGGACGAGGAGGAGAATGTTGCTGTGGGAGTTGATGAAATCATTACATGAGGGTTGTAGCTTAGCCTAGACTTTGAAATGAAAAGGGCAGCTTCTCCTTAAGTAATCCAGGACCATTTGACACAAGATGTGAGATAGTCATAGAGCCCTCATGCAGTGTGTGGAGCCTAGCACTCTGTATATTTTATAAAAATATCTACCTCTGGGGCTGTAAAAATATCTACCTCTGGGGCTGGCAGGTAGCATGGTGACTAAGGGTGCTGGACTCCCACATGGCTAACCACGGTTCAAGTCTCAGACCTGGCGAGTTAAAGGTAGGAAGGAAGGAAGGAAGGAAGGAAGTTAAATAAAATAATTCTTCAAAAAAATTTTTTTTTTTTGGAGAGATTTTCACTGTAGGGCGCGTGCGCTCGCCAGACAGACAGAGAGAGACATAGAGACAGAAAGCGA
>NW_006209405.1:408985-412478 GCF_000334495.1 Tupaia belangeri chinensis | reverse complement strand
AGTTGGCATAATGGCTATGTCACTGGACTCCCATGTAGTCAACCGTGGTTTGAGTTCTGGACCGGGTGGCTTGAACTCATGCTGGGCATGTGTGCGTGCGTGCCCAAGACCCTGAGAGGAGAATGGAAGAGAAGGGATTATGGCGTGGCCATCGCCCCTGGGGGGTGATTTCTCGCTTTCTGTCTCTCTGTCTCTCTGTCTTTTTGGTGAGCGCATGCGCCCTATAGCAAAAACCTCTCCAATAAATAAATAAATAAAGTTAAAAAAATAAATGAAATCATTTTAATAAATATTTCATAATCTGTAAAGCACAATATCTTGCAGATAGAAAATGCTGAGAATAAAGTGGGCAAAAAGCTGTGCTCAATGAATTATCTTTTTGCTTTATCCCCTGGATTCCCGAACTCATTTAGGTAAAGAGAGAAGTGATGATGACTACTACAGGGGAGAAATGAAGGCTGGAAAGGGAGGGACTTTTTAAAATAATTATTTAATTCTTGTTTATTCCTTTATTTTTTAGTTTGACAAGAGCGAGAGTGAGAGAGAGAGAAAGTGATAAAGGAAGCCACCAGGTCCGGGACTCGAACGGTGGTCGACCATGTGAGAGTGTCCAGCACTTTAACCACCATGCCACCTGCTGGTCCCGTGAGGTTTATACTAGAAAAAAAAAAGGTGATTAGAAACAAAAGTAGTAGTACCAGTTATTTAGTCATGCAAGGACGAGGAGGAGAATGTTGCTGTGGGAGTTGATGAAATCATTACATGAGGGTTGTAGCTTAGCCTAGGCTTTGAAATGAAAAGGGCAGCTTCTCCTTAAGTAATCCAGGACCATTTGACACAAGATGTGAGATAGTCATAGAGCCCTCATGCAGTGTGTGGAGCCTAGCACTCTGTATATTTTATAAAAATATCTACCTCTGGGGCTGGCAGGTAGCATGGTGACTAAGGGTGCTGGACTCCCACATGGCTAACCACGGCTCCAGTCTCAGTTAAAATAAATAAATAAAGTTAAATAAAATAATTCTTCAAAAAAATTTTTTTTTTTTGGAGAGATTTTCACTGTAGGGCGCGTGCGCTCGCCAGACAGACAGAGAGAGACATAGAGACAGAAAGCGAGAAATCACCCCCTAGGGAGGATGGCCACGCCGCAATCCCTTCTCCTCCATTCTCCCCTCGGGATCTTGGGCACGCACGCACACGCGCCCGGCGTGAGTTTTAAGCCACCGGGTCTGGGACACGAACCGCGGTTGACTACGTGGGAGTCCAGCGACATAGCCATTACGCTAACTGCTGGTTCCCAAAAAATTTTAAAAACATATCTGCCTCCTAGAGACTAGAAGTAAGAGAGATCCAGTTGTCAGTCATCATTCTCCAACGCAAGACACAGTGCCTGTTGGAAGTCATGCTTAATCGTTGAGTAGATGTATGAAATAAATACATTTCCCAATTATTTGATGGGTCTGGTATCAATAATACTATACTCACACTTCTTGATTTACTTTTCGGGCTTATATGCTTTTCCACGCTTCTCTTTGAGTTTTTGCCTCTGAAGGGGTTGCAGGCTGTGAAAAGTAACTCAACTTTATACTAACTCTTTCTCTTCACTTGGCGTCGAGGCAGCTTCAGTTCAGAACACTATGGGTGTCTTTGTATATATTAGATCTGCCTTGTGGCCAAGGACAACCACAGGAAAGAAAGAAAGCGGGCGGGAGGAGGATTAAACTGACCGAAGCTTTATATTGTTGAGCAGCTTCAAAAGCGGCCAAGGCAGCCAAAGCTGTTTTCGAAGTCAGCGAACAAAGCGTCTCCCCAGTAATTGCCTGATTCCAGACCAGGTCATCTTCTCTGGCTTAAGAAAGTTACTACCTATTTATTTTTCTCTCTTTCTTTCTCTTTCTTCTTTCTTTTTTTTTTTTTTTTCTTTTTAAAGAGAGATTTTGCTGCAGAGTGCATGTGCATGCTGGGGAGACAGCAAGAAAGTGAAAAATCACCTCTCAGGAAGGATGGCCATGCAATCCTTTCTTTTCCATTCTTCTTTCGGAAATTTGGGCACACACGCACACACACCTGGCATGGATTTCAAGCTGCCGGGTCCAAGACTTAAACCAAGGTTGGCCATGTGGGAGTCCAGCAGCTTAACCACTATGCCACCCACTGGCCCTATATATATATATTTAGTAATATTCATAAATATTTATATATATAATATTTATAATTTTTCAAAAGGAATTACTTTATTTATTTATTTATTTAAATTCAACCAGAGAGGGACAGAGCAAGAAAGTGAGCAAGCGAGAGAGAAAGAGAGAGAGAAAGCAAGCCACCAGGTCCGAGACTCGAACTGCGCGGTCGGCAGTGTGGGAGTCCAGTGCCCTTAACCACCATACCTCCTGCTGGCACCTATACATATATTTTTTAAAGAAGTATTTTAGGGCCCAGCAGATGGCATGATGGTTAAGGCCACTGGACTCCCACAAGGCAGACTGTTGTTCGAGTCCCGGACCTGGTGACTTGCTTTCTCATTTTCCTTCTTTATCTCACTCTTTAGTTATTAATTATTATTATTATTCAGTTTGACCAGAGAGAGTCAAATAGAGAGAAAAAGAGAAAGCATTCTGCCAGATCTGGGACTAGAACCATGGTTGGCCATATGGGAGTCCAGCAAATTAAATAAATGAGTAGCTGAATAAGCTATTTATTTATTTATTTTAGTTTGACCAGAGAGGGACAGAGTGAGAGAGAGAGAAAGAGAGACAGAGAAAGTGAGACAGCAAGCTGCTGAGTCCAAAACTCGAAGCACGGTAGGCCATGGGGAAGTCCAGTGCTTCTAACCACTACTCGACCTAGCAGCCCTCATTACTATATATTTTATGATTGCTAAGACTTTCTAAAAATTTATTTATTTATTTTAGTTTGACCAGAGAGGGACAGAGTGAGAGAGAGAGAAAGAGAGACAGAGAAAGTGAGACAGCAAGCTGCTGAGTCCAAAACTCGAAGCACGGTAGGCCATGGGGAAGTCCAGTGCTTCTAACCACTACTCGACCTAGCAGCCCTCATTACTATATATTTTATGATTGCTAAGACTTTCTAAAAAATACTGGGGACCAGCAGTTGGAGTAATGGCTATGTCGCTGGACTCCCATGTAGATCGGGGTTCGAGTCCCAGACCTGGTGGCTTAAACTCACGCCGGGCTGTCGCAGGTGCCAGCTCTTCAAGCGGCAGAAACGTGGATGTCTTGTGGTATATCCTGGTGCCATGGCCTATGTGTTTTTCGATATATACCATGTGACATCACACTAGAATAATGTAATTATTTTTTTAAAGAATTATTTTATTGGGACCAGCAGTTAGCGTAATGGCTATGTCACTGGACTCCCATGTGGTCGACCATGGTTTGAGTCCAGGCGGCTTGAAACTCACGCCGGGTGCGTGTGCGTGTGTGCCCAGGATCCCGAGAGGAGAGTGGAGGAGAGGGGACTGCGGCGTGGCCAC
>NW_006209405.1:397431-408971 GCF_000334495.1 Tupaia belangeri chinensis | reverse complement strand
CGGGATGATTTCTTGCTTTCTGTCTCTCTGTCTCTCTCTGTCTGGCGAGCACATGCACCCTATAGCAAAAAAAAAAAAAAATTCCCCCCCCAAAAGAATTGTTATATTTTACTTTATTTATTTATGTATTTACTTGTTTATATTAATTTGAACAGAGAAGGACAGAATGAGAGAGAGAGAGAAAGTGAGAAAGCAAGCTACCAGGTCTGGGACTCAAACCGTGGTCGACCATATGGGAGTCCAGTGCCCTTAATCACCATGCCACCTGCCATCCCTAGAATAATGTGATTCTACCCCTATAAAACATGCATTAGATAAGTTCCTGGAAGCAACAAGATATACCACAGCACCATAATATAAATCTGGCATAATTGTTTTTATTTATTCTGAATACTAATACGGGCACACAATAAAGCATAAATTTATGAGTTTTGCATGACTGCAAATGCTTTGCATAGTGAAGTACTAACCAACTGTGAGAATGAGACACGACTGAGAAAGGGGATTCCTAGGACTCACATGGACAGAGAAAGGGGGTTCCCTTGCTGGAGAACTGGTGTTAAGTCAGAGAGGTGCTAAGTGAGGAGGTGACTGTAGTTTCTTTTTCCCTGTGAAGTTGTTACTGATGTTGGCCTGTTTCCTGCGTTTCTCCCTTTCTCTTCTCTCCATATTTTCTGTAAAGTTTTGTTCTCAGGATTGGCCTGGTATCCATCTCTCATCTCTTATCTCATGTCTCATGTCTCAAAACTATAGCAAAATTACTCTGAAACTATCAGAATCACCTGGAGTGCTTATTTAAAATATAGACACTAAGCCCCATCCACAGTGATTCTGATTCAGAGGGGCTAAAGTGAGTTGCAGAAGCCTACCTGGTTAAGAAGCTCTGTAACTATGTGTACCTGAATGTTTACAGCAGCTCTATGCACAATAGCTAAAAGGGGAATACCGTCCACATGTTCATAAACAGCTGACTATGGATAAAGAAATTGTATATACATACAATGGTGTATGGTTTGGCTATAAAAGAGAACGAAGTGCTACAATGGATAAACCTCAAAAACAATATGCCAAATGGGAGCCAGCAGTTAGCGTAATGGCTATGTTGCTGGACTCCCACATAGTCGACCGTGGTTCACGTCCCGGACCCGGTGGCTTAAAACTCACGCCGGGCGCGTGTGCGTGCGTGCCCAAGATCCCGAGAGGAGAATGGAGGAGAAGGGATTGCTGCGTGACCATCCCCCGTGGGGGGTGATTTCTCGCTTTCTGTCTCTATGTCTCTCTCTGTCTGTCTGGCGAGCACACGCACCCTATAGTGAAAAACCTCTCCAAACAAAACAAAACAAAACAAAACAAAACAAAAAAACAATATGCTAAGTGAAAGAGGTGAGACATAAAGGTCACATATTGTGTGACTCTATTTGTAGGAAGTGTCCGGAATAAGCAAATCCGTAGAGATAGAAAGCAGATTGGTGGTTTCCAAGGGCTGGGGGAGTGGGAAGGAGTATCACAGTTAATGGATCCTGGGATTCCCTCTGGGGCTATAAACAGTGTTTCAGAACTACAAAACATCCATGGTGTTGCATAACATTGTCAATGTACTAACGCCCGCTAGTGAATGCAGTTACAAATAGCTAATTTTACGTCATGTGTATTTCACCTCAGTAACAAAAAAAAAAAGCCAGTTCCTCAACTAATTTGGATGCAAGAGACTTGGAGATCACACTTTGGTCATCCAATCCTTCTCCCCTCCCCTCCCCCGCAGGACACATGCACTCACTGGAGAGAGAGGGAAGTGGGAAAGCTTGCCCCCATGGGGGATAGTCATTTCACAATCTCCTCTCCTCCACTTCTCCTTTTGAGATCAACATCTGTCATTTCATTGATTGCCAGTGTTGATTCAGCTGAGGTGGTATTCTAGGGAGGTGTCCCCTTCCTTCCTCACTGCTCCATGTGTGTTCCCTGGGAAGCTGCATGCTGGCTTGAACAGGATGATCTTCCCTGATATAGGATGACTATTCTTTTTTTTAAAAAAATTATTATTTATTCTTTCATTTATTTTTTAAATTTGACATAGAGAGAGAGGGGGAAAGTGAGAAACCAAGCCATCAGGTCCAGGACTCAAACCATGGTCAGTCATATGCGAGTCCAGTGCCCTTAACCACCACTCTACCTCTTAGCCTTTTTCTTTGAGAGAGAGATTTTTGCTATAGGGTGTATTCACTCACCAGAGAGGCAGAGAGAGAAAGAAAGGAAGAAAAAAATGAGAAATCACTCCCTGGGAGGATGGCCATGCCACAATCCCTTCTTCTCTCCTCCATTCTCCTCCATTCTCCTCCATTCTCCTCCATTCTCCTCTTGGGATCTTGGGCACGCACACGCACCTGGTGTGAGTTTAAGCCACCGGGTCCTGGACTCGAACCGCGGTCAACTACATGGGAGCCCAGCGACATAGCCATTATGCCAACTGCTGGTCCCAAGGACGACTATTTGTGTGTCAAGGGTATACAAGTAGCTGCACTCCCTAGCCAGAACCTTCCAACAAGCTCTCAAGGTCCATCTGTATAAACATTCTCCTAACTATTCATGCTCAGTTGGATACTTAGTTGCCCATTCTCTGAATCCTGTCTTCTATTTATTTTTGGTTTTTTAGAGGTTTTGGCCTTAGGACTTATGTGCTCATCAGCAGAGAGAGAGAAACAAAGACAGAGAGACAATGAGAGGGAAATCACACCCCAGGGGGGAATGGCCACACCACAAACCCTTCTCCTCCATTTTCCTCCGGGAGACTTTGGGCAAGCACACACATGCGCCCTCCACCCTACTGAGTTTCAAGTCACTGGGTCCAGGACTTGAACAGCAGATGGCCATGGGGGAGTCCAGTGACATTAACTGCTACACCATTTGCTGGCCCCTGAATCTCGTCTTTAGTGGCTGCACCCCTCCCATGTAATGCTTTTAAGGAATATGGATAATCACTGCACAAGTAGCACAAATAGTATTCATTTTCTTTTCCCTTTTTGAAAGAGTGATTAGTGTTATAGGGTGCGTGAGCTCACCAGAAAGACGGAGAGAGAAATAGAGAGACAGAAAGCAAAAGATCATTCCCCACCCCCAGAGGGATGGCCATGCCTCAATCCTTTCTCCATTCTCCTCTCAGGATCTTGGGCATGCACATACACATACTGGGCATGAGTTTGAAGCCACCGGGTCCAGGGCTTGAACCATGGTCGACTATGTGGGAGTCCAGTGATGTAACTTGCACCATGTGCTGGTCCCAGTATTTTTTTTTTAAATTTGCTATAAAGTGCATGCACTTGGAGATAGACGGAGGATGAGGGCGAGAAAGCTCCAGGCAGGAATGACCACACCACAATCCCTTTTCTTCTATTCTCGTCTGGGAATTCTAAGGAGTTTGGACGCACATGCACAAACTCCTGCTGTGTTTTTCTAGCTGCCAGGTCTGGGACTTGAACCATGTAGTCAGCTATGTGTAATCCAGCACTTTACCCACCATGCCACTGGCTAGCCCATGTGAGCACTTTTTCAGTCTTAATTTTTCACTCCACACCCTCGCCCTAAAATCACCTCCATTCCTCTTTCCCAAACATTGGTGCTGAGGGTTAAATTCCCTTCTAAGATCAATGTGGTGTGAATCTGCCGTCAACTGCAAAAATGGCGGGGAAGAACCTTCTAGAAAATGGTGATTATTTGCCAGAAGCTTAAACGGGATTTCCTGCATTGTTTGAACCCAGTGCTAGGACCAATCAGCAAGTCTGGTTTATTGTATGCTTCCCACAATCGCAGCAAATGCAACTGCCGTGCAAACCATTCCTACCAATAATGAGCAAATTCTGGGGTACAGGCGGGTTTTCCAGTTATAGAGAAAGCAGGAGTAGATAGTATCCCTGTCAAACATTTCTGCCATAACCAATCAGCATCTTTGAAGGTGGAGCCATTAAACTGGCTATAATATGAGCACACGCCCACGAGGGAGCCCATTTTGTTGCGCATCGCGAAGTGGACTTGAGCCGGGCTCCTTCACAGGGCGGCGTAGTTTGTGTCTGCATCTTCACGCTACGAAAAGGTAAATTTACTTTCATTGTTAATAGATGGGTATTTATAGTGTGCTTTTTAAAGAATTCATGGCTGTATAGAATGTAATCATATACTCTAATAATGTAATTAATTTGTTTAAATTTTCCGGGGGACTTTAGATTAATCACCCGTTGGGTCCCTTGGCCAAGTTTAGTCACAGATTTGGTGTTCTATGTTACAACATGAAGACTCGTTAGTCTTTTGTTTGCTTAAATAGCGGTTTGGGTCACCTGTTGTATATGGTCTTAAGGTTTATGGTGTTTTCTACTTTGAAATTGGGAAATGGGCAGGGCTGTTGGTTGAGCAGGTGCAAGGACAACCCAGTGGCTGCCAGGGAACTGATTTTGCCTTTTGCTTGATATTTTTGAGTGATTATTGTCACTGTATTTATTTAACTCTTGGTTTGGCCCGTCTGTTTCTCATATTTTCAACCTGGAAAGGAGAAAATCCCTAGGCGGAGACGCCCTCCGACGTGCGTGGGAGGAGGACCAGTTTATGTTGGTTAGCTGCCTCCGGGCAAAGTTCTGTGTTCGGTTTTTCCTTAAAACCTTTGGGGACTTAAGTTTCCGGAGTCAGTGCTCTTACTCGCCAACTTTAAAAAGACAAAAGTTGCTTGATATTTCACACTGGATGGGTCTCTTTAGTAGTTTCTGGAGTCGTTGGTCGACCACTTTAGATAGCCCTCATTTTAATTCTGTTTTGTATGTTTATGCAACTTACTTCCATATTTAATATTGTAGTCAACCGACCTTGATGGTCCTGAGCTTTGTGCGCATTTTCTTTAAATAAAGTTTGGTCTTCTGTGCCCTTAGCGATTTCCAACTAGCTGCCACGAAGTCTCTCGACCTGTATTAGATGCAGTTTGGCCTTTAGTTTTCCAAAACAATTGTGCGTATTGTCAATGCGTTCAGTTATATTTTGGTGTCAGGGATTTCATAGGTTTCTTATGGAAGGTTTTGTGAACATTGCAGTTTATGGTGGAGGAAATTCACGATTGGATGGAGAACATTTTTTAATTGTGTATTTGGCATAATTTTGTCTAAATTCTCGTCCTGTTCTCGCTTCATAAATTTCTTGGAAAAGAAACATTTTCGAGTACTCTTGATTGATGAATGCAGAATTTAATCATCTGGCTGTGTCCTTAAAGTTTCGTGAGGGTGAATGCACCTAAGTGTCTGTCCTCGGCTGCTGTTTAATAGTTTGGGATTTTATTTTGCAGAGGACTTGCATACGTACTAGCATTTTATTCCCTTACATGCGAGTCCTGGTCATTTCTGTCAGCTCCATGTGAAAAACAGTTGCATGCTATGTTCAATTCATAAATCAGGAAGATAGATTTCTAGGAAAGCTGTGGTATGTTCAGTGTCCAAATCCCCCGACTGCCTGGCCGAGCGCTTGCTTTTAGGACAGGGAAGGCTCGAAAGTGGCCGTTACCAGCTGCTATGCACAGTCTTCCAGGACTTTCTCTCTCTCGGTACTGGGAATGGAGTATTACCTTATTCAATTCTGCCCCTCGTTATTGGTGTCAGGTTCCTTGGAAAAGCAGCGTAGGACGCGGCAGTGTGTTAAAGCAGGAAATTAACCGTAAGACCGAATGCTTCGTGTTTTTGGGCAGTGAACGACCCTTACGAGTGTTGTCGCACTATTTGAATTTATGTGTTTACCATTAATGGTCGTTTAAAATTTTTGGCTTAGGGTTTCCTTCTGAGGTGTTCTTCCACAGGAAGGGAGAAAAAATCAAACGTTTGTGTAGTTGTGTAGCTGCTGTTTGCAAACAAGGAGTCAGGGCGCGGTTAGTCCGCCCGGAAAATAGCGGGAAGACGGTGCTTCTCCGTTCCGTGCTTTGCCGGCCCCAACCCTTTGGCTAATACCTCGTGACACAGTGGTCGCTGCCGCAGTGCGGTGCTAACTTCCTAAATCGGCCACGCCCGCCTGGTCTCACTCTCTCCTCCATTGTGACACCTGTTTATGTACTCAAAGGGAGAAGTAAAGGTGCTGCTCTTGCTTTTCTCAAAAGCTACGGTCACTGAGTGAAACTTGATTTTTACTTTGGGGTAAAATAGTCTTCCCTGTTTAAATGGTATTAGTTACGTTTGTTATACATTGGTTGATTTTGCATAGTATTTTAGTGTCATCTTTTTTGGAGGAACATTGGGATCCTTCAAATATCCTTCAGGACTACATTTAGAAATCAGAAAGATCGGTTGTTTTTAGGATTAAAAGCTGTCTCTGGACCAGTTGGTGGCATGGTGGTTAAGGCAATGGACACTCCCACATGGCTGACTGCTATTTGAGTCTTGTACCTGGTGGCTTGCTTTCTTTTTCTCTCTCTCTCTCTGTCTCTCTGATAAAGTTTAAGAAATTCAATTAATAAATAAAAATTAAATAATTCTTTTTTTTTTTTTTTTTAAACTGCCTCTGTATTTCTTACCATGAGGCACTACAGTTCCAGGAATTGGGGCAGTGGCCTCACAAATTCTGGCTTTTTTTTTAAAGAATTATTTTATTTAACTTTATTTTTTAAATTTGACTGGAGAGGGACAGAGAGTGAGAAAGTGAGAAAACAAGCCGCCATGTCTGGGACTTGAACCACGGTTGGCCATGTGGGAGTCCAGCGCCCTTTAAACACCATGCCGCCTGCTGCCCCCAAATTCTGACTTTTCAAGCAGAGCTCTAGGCCTTGAACTAACTATGGAATTCAGGTCCAAGTGTCAGTCTTGAAGGCATTTTTATTGTATCCACTTTTCTCATAGAACATTAGAGATAATATTTTTGAAAGAGCACATTCATAAAAGCCTAATTAATAGCTGTACAATTTCTTAAATTGTTATTTTCTTTAATATCTATTCTGAATGTCAGACAGTAACAATAATGGAATTATTCATGAAATGATCTTAAATGATAATAATTCTTTGTGATGTAATTGCCTTTTTAATTTACTGTGGTACTGATTACTGGCTCTAGTACACCATGAAGATGCTGTTTGTATGACATGATGAATAGCTCAAACTCCCATGTTAAAGATTATCCATAGGGGACTAGCAGGTGGCATGGTGATTAAGGCACTGGACACTCCCACATGGTTGACCACTGTTTGAGTCATGGACCTGGTGGCTGGCTTTCTCACTTTCCCTCTCTCTCTCTGTCTGGTCAAATTAAAATAAATGAATAAATAAAATTAAATAATTCTTTAAAAATATCAAAAAATATTATTCATAATCCTGCATGAATCTCTTACCATGGAATTGAATAGAATGAACCAAATTCTTCAAGATGTCCCTATCTGGAAAATTGGGGACAATGCCTACCAGCCTAAAATTCTAGGAGACTTCAAAAAATTAGTGGAAAAAATAATAATGAGTTTATTTTGGTGCAAGAAAAATCAAAATTCATGTATAGTTTTTAATGATATATCTTTTCTATGAGCTTTCTGGAGACCCCTCATATTTTTCTATGATCGATTGAAGCAGAAAGAACTATATTTTGAAGGGCAGTAAATCTCTCAAGCAGTATTTTTACCTCATAACCACAAGAAAAACACTATATGTATGTATGTGTGTGCATATATATATATGTGGTGTGTGTGTATATTGAGTTTTTTTTTTTTTTTTTTTGCTACAGAGCATGTGCTCTCGCCAGAAAGAGAGAGACAGAGAGATAGAAGGCAAGAAATCACCCCCCAGAGGGGATGGCCACGCTGCAGTCCCTTCTCCTCCATTCTCCTCTTGGGATATTTGACACGCACGCACATGCGCCCAGCGTGAGTTTAAGCCACTGGGGCCAGCACTCGAACTGCGGTCAGCTACATGGGAGTCCAGCAACATAGCCATTATGCTAACTGCTGGTCCCCCTATATGTATGTATTTTTGTAGAGAGATTTTTGCTATATAATGTGTTCGCTGGAGAGAAAGACAGAAAGCCAGAAATCACCACCTACGGGAATGGCCATACTGCAGTCCCTTCTCTGTTCCCCTCGGGCTCTTGGGCATGCAGACACATGCACCCAGTGCGAGGATTGTTTTTTCTTAATTATGTATTTAATTTTATTTATTAATATTACTTAATTCAGATAGAGACAGAGAAAGGGAAAGACAGGTGCCAGGTTTGGGAGTTCAACCATGGTCAGCCATGTGGGAGACTAGCGCCTTAACCACCATGCCACCTGCTGGCCCCCTCAGCATGAGTTTTAAGCCACTGGGTCTGGGATGACAAGGGAGTCCAGCAACGTAACCATTACACCATCTGCTGTTCCCTCGTCCACATATTATTATCTTTTACAATACATGATTGAGTACCCTGGCAACACCAGCCATTTTTGGAACTTCTCTGAATAAGGCAAAGGAAGTGTTCCCCTACCACTCACCTAAATGAGTTTTCAAGTTAATGTAATCTTCCTGCAGTGGTGCTAGGCTGACCACTCACAGGTGAATCTCCTCGAAGGTTTGTACAGTCACCATCTCCTTCAGAATACATGATGGAAAAAGTCTATTACAGGTCAGCCTACGTGTCTGTAACATGGAGAGGGTAGAACAGGAACTAACTGTGAAGACCATCTGGACAAGTTTCAGGGTTTCTTTTTATTGTGTGAGGTGACAGGTGTTTTCCTATCCCTTGTACTTCATTAAAGATGGTATTGAAATTCCTTCCCTGAATCTAGAGATAGGGACTCCCAGCAGTGCCAGGATCACTCCGGGACACTGCTGGCTGACTGCATGATAGAGACCGTGTTTCTACAGTTTGTTTAATTTATCAGACGGGACTCTTTTTCTGGTTCTTATTTGTGTTCCTCTTGTACACTGTGGTGTCTCTGTTTCAGGGACATTGATGTAATTAGACTGTTCTGATTTCAGAGTAACTAGATTTTGACTTTCTAACACCAAAGTTGTATGTATGTATGTATGTATTTTACCTGTGGAAAACCAGAAGCAGGCAGCAGAAGAATGGACTGGACTGGATTGTGAAAAATCAACTTCGAGTTCAGGGGAGTGAAAAAGTTCCGCCTTTGTTTCAGGTATGAAAATGTGGATCTGAAGGTAATTTGAAATCGAGCACTATCTATGGAAAAGGGGAAAAGATGAGATTCATGTACCAAGTGGGTGGTAGGAAATGGTTGTCTGCCAGTCTACCCGCATTTGTTAGGGGTCCTGAAGGCATAGGCTACCAATGAAAATAATACGTAGATCAGTACTCTTCCAGATCTTCACTTTCCATACATTGTTGTTCATTTTCTTGTTTTGCAGACATTTCTGGGACAATAAGACTCTAGTCTCTGAGTTTGAAAGACACTCAGCTCATTTTCACTCTAAGGCAGTAGTCTGGCAGCTCAGCCAGTTTCTAACATTATTTCTACACTTTGTGTCACTGTTAAACATTGTCAATGAATGCAGGCATTGGAAGCTGGGACAAAGATTGGGGGTTAACTTGCTAAGGCTCCCTCATCCCTATATTTCCTGTGTCATGACACAAAGAAATATAGTGGAATGAATGGATTTGGGTAAGTCGTTCATGACAAAAAGTACTAATGTCAATTTGTTGAATGCTCCTGTGTAATAAATCCTCTTTCTTGTCCTTGTCCAGGTCATTGTCTGTTTTCCATACAGCAGCCAAACCTCAAGGCTTGATTAATAAACTTTCCTATATTTGGTGTGTTCCCCAGGTGGCTACCTGCATATTGCTGTCTGATGTACAAGTTTCAGACGTGTAGACGTCCTCTTCAAATTCAGACGAATTTGATTTCACCTTTGCTGTCCATTTTCTGGTAAGATTTATAGTAACTGGGTCATGATTCCATCCTTTTTTTCCCCTCCCATGTTAGAATGTGTGCATCCATGAAAGACAGTAAGAGAGAAAGAGTGAAGCACTTTCCACAGGGCTGGCTTGTGCCATAGTCTCCTTCCTCAGATTCACCACCCCACAAGAATCCTGGGAATGCATGCATGCGTGTATCTGGCTTGTTTTCCAGCCTACTGGGCCAGCATGTGGCTTCCAACTCCTCAGTCCTGTATGCTACCAACTGTACTACAGAGTTTGGGCCCAGGATTCTTTTCTAATGAATGGTAGAAATTCCTATCAATTTGGGATCGAAGCTTTTAGTACATGGAAATATCAGATGTCAGAGTGGAGGATCTTCTTAACAGAGTTTACACTTTTGAGTTCCAATTGTTCACTATGGGAGATGTTCTGGAATGTAATCTTCCCCTGCGATCATCTAACATTAACTTGTGAGTTGTACTTATTGGGAGCATCTGTAGAGCAAATGCCTGCATTGTGTAGCTCTTAACTCTTGGCACTTTATAATTTGTCTCTCAGGTTGCTTCGCTATCTGTCAGACCCCAGTTCAAACCTGATTCACCAGTAACTGTCTATCTTTAGTTCCTAGCTAACTCTATGAACCTCAGTTTTCCTTATCTGTAAAATGGGAATCATACTTTGCTATTTGGGATGCTAAAGAATCAAATGTAATACTTTTCATAATGTACCCAGTACACAGTAGGTACTCAGGAAATAATCCTCCACGTAAACTCATGATGGGCGTGTGTGCACATATTGAAACAGGACATTGTAGTGCTTGGTTTAGCCCCCTCCTTGCTCCTTTCCTTTAAGTATTTTCTTCCCTTTCTCAGGTATGGCATGTCTTATAGGTTACATTGACTTTTCTTTGCAAACCACAGCTGTGTAATATTTCTGTGAAGCAAGAGGTGGCCAAGGAACCCAGATTTTTCCTTGCTCTGATCTGAGTTCTGTTCTTGCCAACTTGGACACCTTACACCAAGGCTGGCATGGCTTAGTGCCCAGAAGTAAGTTAATTATCCAGAATGGAACGTGCCTGTTAACTGGCATTCTTAGAAATCTCTTCATTTACCTATAGAAAGCCACTTCTGGGATTTAATTAATTCTTTGAATGTTAGGTAAATGCATCTGAAAATGACAGAAGTGGAGGAAATATGCTAAATATAAATATGTACTATACTAAGATGCTTTCAAAGAGACTTTTAACCTTTCATCTCAATTGATTCCTCTGGTTCTTCTATTTTTCTGTTAGTACAGATTTTATTTTGGCAGCATCATGTAACCTGAAGTTTATCCGGCCAAGATTTTTTAAAAATTCACATTTTTTCAGAAATTAAAAGTGCTAACTAGCACACGGCACAGCAACATTTCAAAACCTCTTGATTCATCTCTATAATTGATTCGATTACTTTAGAGCCCTGGAAGGTAGGGGTCATTGTTATTTCTCATCTAGTGAAAAACTGAAATCAGAGGTATTTAGGAAAAGTTTTACCCCAAACCACTTAGTAGACCTGTGGCAACCAAGTTCTTTCATCAAGTGGTATGATGGTGACCTTAACTTATTTACTCATCAAAAAAATGCGTAGAGGGACCAGCAGTTAGCGTAATGTCTATGTCACTGTACTCCCACGTAGTTGACTGCGGTTTGAGTCCCG
>NW_006209405.1:396905-397348 GCF_000334495.1 Tupaia belangeri chinensis | reverse complement strand
CGTGGCCATTCCCCCTGGGGGGTGATTTCCCTATTTCTGACGCTCTCTGTCTCTCTGGCAAGCACACACGCCCTGTAGCCAAAAACTCTCCCCCCCCCCAAAAAAAAAGTTTAGAAAATTAAGTGGGGCCGGCAGGAGGCAAGGTGGTTAAAGGCTCTGGCTTCCCATATGGCTGGCCTTGGTTTGAGTCCTGGACCTGGTGGGTTGCTTTCCTGCTTTCCCTTTTTCTCTCTGTCTCTGTCTGGTTGAATTAAAAAATAAAAATAAATAGAATTAAATAAGTAAATAAATCTTTTTATTTATTTTTTTTTGAGAGGTTTTTGCTATAGGGCACATGTGCTTGACAGACAGACACAGAGAGACAGAGAGACGGAAAGTGAGAAATCACCCCCCAGGGGGGATGGCCACGCCGCAATCCCTTCTACTCCATTCTCTTCTCAGGA
>NW_006209405.1:390267-396837 GCF_000334495.1 Tupaia belangeri chinensis | reverse complement strand
CAACCACAGGGGAGTCCAGTGACATAGCCATTACGCTAACTGCTGGTCCCAATAAATCTTATTTTTTTAAAAAGAAACTTAACTATAACTGACACCATCTACTCCTCTCACAAACTTGTGCCCACTGCCTTTCACATTCATCTTTGGTTTCCACTGGGAGAGATTTGGGGAAGACCTAAATGAATGAGTTAATGGATGATTTCACTAGGTATTGGCATTTAAGAAGTGGTCACAAGGGAGAGGAATCCCAGAGCATTAAACTTTATTTGGGTGGGTAACCCTAGAATTCAGAAATCTAGAAAAAAATAAAAGTGACTTTATTCAGAACTTAAGATAGGTCCTTGCTTCCTGATTTGCAAGTTTAGTCCTCTGTTCTTTTGACTCCTCTGGGGTCTGCTCTGCAAATTGCTTAATAATTATTATTATTTTTAAAAGTAATTATTTTATTGAACTTTATTTACTTATTTTAATTTAACCAGAGAGTGATAGAGTGAGAGAGACAGAGACAGAGAGAGAAGTGAGAAAGCAAGCAGCCAGGTCTGAGACTCGAACCATGGTCAGCCATGTGAGGGTCCAGCACCTTTAACTACCACGCCACCTGACAACCCCCTTTTTTTCTTTTCTTTTTTTGCTTAATGATTCTTAAATTATTAATAATTTTAGTGTACTATAAATTATTAGTGTGATTGTCCCCTCTTAAATACATATTTGTACTAAATGGATTTTCATGTTTCTTGTTTATACGGATACTGGAGAGAGATTGGATTGTAACGGATAACTGAGGGTAAACCTGTCTGCATTGTGCATTATGGTTTCTTTTTTCTTTTCTTTTTTTTTTTTTTTTTTGCCCTAGGGCTTGTTTGTGTGCTCACCAGAAAGACAAAGACAGTGAGACAGAAAGCGAGAAATCACCCCGCAGGGGAAATGACCACGTGACAGTCCCTTCTCCTCCATTCTCCTCTTGGGATCTTGTGCACACATGCACATGCACCCAGTGTGAGTTTAAGCCACTGAGTCCAGGACTCAAACTGTGGTCAACTACATGGGAGTCAGTGAAATAGCCATTACACCAACCTGCATTATGTTTTTTTGATGTGGAAAACAAAATTTTTTTACGTGCTTCATGAAAATGTACTGTACACACAGGTTAATTTGTGCAAGTTTTATTTTCTTTAAAAATAACTTCAAATCATGGGACCAGTGGGTGTCATGGTGGTTAAAGCGCTAGATACCACATGGCTGACTGTGGTTCAGTTCCTGGACCTAGTGGCTTGCTTTCTCGAACTTTTCCTCTCTCACTCTGTCTCTCTCTGGTCCAATTCAAATAAAATAATGGATAAATAAAATTAAATAATTCATTTTAAAAAAGAACTTAAAATTGTAACATGTGCTCATGAGAAAAACCTAGAGACTACAAAAATTGGTATCCTTCTTGTTTACTATCTGGCTCTCCAAAAGAAAGGAAGAAACCCTGACATGTAGCATTCGACTAAGGTATAAATACCCCCGCCATGGCCAATTTCAGGCTGCCACGGTAACATCACAGAATGCAGATTTAGGAGTAGATGTGCACTGCTGGCTTGGATGTACCAGCTCTTACACGACACTGAATGAATTTTAAAATCACAGACAAGCCAACTACATGGAGATAGGCCCTCTGCTAATGTTTTGGTATCCTTCCAACTAGTCTTTACATTAAAAATATCCATATTTGTTTTGATGGGGAGTGTTGTTACTAGTTTTTAGTATGAAGGTATATGTTTTTCTCATTCTGATATCTGACTTTTCATGTTTCCAAACTCAGATTTTTGGAAAAAGTGTTTGCATGTATTTATTTTGTAAAGAAGAGAGTTCTTTATTATTTAATTTTTTTCTTTTTAGTGCTAGAGGGCACGTGTGTGTGTGTGTGTGTGTGTGTGTGTGTGAGAGAGAGAGAGAGAGAGGGAGAGTGAGACACCTCCCCCCCCGTGGAGCCTGGTCACACCACAATCCTTTTTTTCCTCCATTTCACCATCTTATCAGGATTTGGAGTGCACATACATGTGCCTGGTGTGATTTTTTTTTTTCAGGCCAGAGAGGCCAGGATTTGAACCACTGTTTGCCATGTGTGATCTGGCTCCCTATGCACAGTGCTTAACTGCTGCAGTAAGGGATCAACCCCATTTATTTATTTTTTCATGATTGAGAACTCATGTATGCATACATGTAAGAGAGAGAAGAGAGACGGGGGAGCTTCTTCAAAAGGTTCTCTTCACACTGCAGTCCTCTTCGCACTGCAGTCCTCTTCACACTGCAGTCCTACTGCCCTGACCCTCTTTACTTGCCAGGATATTGGGCAGGTATACATACACCACTGGCATGTTTTCAAGCTGAGCTAGGGATTTCAATCTTCAGTTGCCCATGTGGTTTTACAACACTGAAGTTCAGTTTGCTACTGACCATGCCACCAGGCTGGGCCAAAGCATGTACATTTGTTTTTTCTGAGACAGAGAGAGAGCAAGACCAACCACCCCAACAGGGTCCTAATGCTCTGATTCACCCAGTTTCAACCAGCACAGGGATCATGGGCTTGTGTGTGCCTCCTGTGTTCAGAAAGTTCTCTGTACATAACTTAAAACGTCTCCAGGTGGATCAAGCCTTGGCGAGCATCACGTTTTATTGCTACATCACTGTCGGGCCCCTCTAAACTCAAGTACTATGCACACACTTAGAAAATGCATGATGGTTCTGTAAATTTATCTTAGTGATGTTATCTTTTAATTAATGAATCTATTTATTTTTAGGTTTTCGTCATAGGGCATGTGCACTTGAAGGAGAGAGTCAGACAGTGAGAGGGGAAGTGAGAAATTGCCCTCCCATCCCAGGGAGGTTGGCCACACAGCAGTCTCTTCCCCTACATCCTCCTCCTGGGATTTTGGGCATGCACATGCATGTGCCCAGTGTGATTTTCAAGCTGCCAGGTCTGGGACTTGATCCACAGTCGGCCATGTGGGAATACAACACCTTAACCACTATGCCACCTGCTTTTTTAATGATTTTACTTTTTGTTAAACCAAATGCTCTGAAAAATATTGTATAGTGTGGTATTTAAAAAGTTGTATTGTTGGGTCGGCAGATGGTGTGGTGATTAAAGGCACTGGATTCCCACATGGCCAACCGTGGTTCACATCCCAGACTTGGTGACTTGCATTCTCCCTTTCTTTTTCTCGCTGGTCAAATTAAAAAATAATAACAAATAGAAGTAAATAGATAATTCTTTTTAAAAATTGTATGATTGATGCAGATTTATTGTCTCTATGATTTCAGTAACAGCATGTGTAGGCGTGGAAAAGAGACCATGGTCCTTACAAGAATAATTGTATTTCATATATGGGGCTTGATACAGACTATTTGTAGGTTTGCCAATAGGAACATAAACCTAAGTGAGAGATTGGCTTTCTCTGTTCTATTCATATTTGTATCCCATTGTCTTGAATTGGTTCTAGAAATAAACTGCCTTCTAGTGAAGGACCTCAAGTCTGTCAAAAGGGACAGAAGGCACTGCCATCTCTTTTTGTATAGACATACAATTTAAGAAATTACACCTAAGGCCCATAAGTGGTTACCACATCATGGCTGCATCAAGAAGAATCTCCAGGTTGCTAAAGTAGAAAACTATCTAAGGACTCTAGATAGCCATGAGTACCTTAGGAGAGCCTTTTACTGTTAGAGTCCGGAGAGCCTTTTACTGTTAGAGTCCCAAAGGGCAGACTTGTGGGCTTCTGTTTAAGCTCTCCTCACAGAGTTGGAGTGAGGGCTCTCCTTTCTTTGCCTAGGCCCTTTTCTTTCTGATACTACAGTGCTTGGTATCTGGGCAAGGACTTCACTATAGATGACAGGGCAAGGGATGCTGAGTTGAAGTGTGGTGAGAAGAGAGTAGCCAGAAGTATTTATAGTGTGCAGAGGGACATGTGTAATTTATTTTCTCTCCCTACAGATCCTATTCGCTGTTTCTGTCTGGACGGACTGCTAAGTATCTGCCTCTCTCAGGATCCTTGTGGAGGTGAGGATATGTAAGAGAAGTATTTTTTTTAATGGTGTTTTTAAAAAATTGTATCATTTTGATTTGAAAAGACTGTGTGTGAAGGTTTTCACGGCTTGTGAGAGAGTGTTAATTAGAAGCAGTTAGGAACCTTGGATGTAAGAGGTATTCGTTTAATTTAAATACGTATACTGAGAAACTGGGCCTTCTCGCTTCAAGTTATAGGTGGTACCAAGTCATCAGGAAACTCCCAAACTCAGCAGGCTATCTTTTCCCTTAGCCTTTTGACCAAAACAAAGTCACCCATACACACCTAGGTAGTATAAGCACAGGATCAAGTATACTTAAACCCAGTGAAAATTTTTGTTCTTCTATTAAGCAGAGAAATACTTTCTAGGTGCCTTTTGTCAGCATCTCTCATTTTTGACTATTCCATAAACCAGTTCCATATACACACATGGTTAGGTCAGACATGTGAAGGGACCACAGGGAGATGTTTATGAAATTCCATAAAAATGCTTTCACTAAACTAAGGTTTATTGCTATTCCAGAGGAATTGGTAATTATTTTCCTTAATGAGTCTGCTTCTTGCCTCCCCACCCCATTGCACGCTTTTGCTTGAGTCTAGGAATCAAGTTTGTCTAATTTTTAAGAGCTGCTGGTGGGTGTTTAGCTGGTTTCATTATACATATTCCCAGAGTGGAAGGAAATGTGGCACATCTTAATGACAAGAATACTGTCTGTACTTTGAAAACTTTTTTCTCCATTCTTGATTTTTTAAAATTTTTTTGTCTTAATTTTGAGAGAGACATTTTTTTGCTATAGGGCATGCACGCTTACCAGAGAGACAGAGACAGACAGAAAGAAAGAGAAATCATCCCCCATGGAGGATGGCTGTGTCACAATCTCTTCTCCTCCATTCTCCTCTCGGGATTTTGGGTGCACATGCATCTGGCGTGAGTTTTAAGCTACCAGGTCAGGGACTTGAATGGCGGTCGACTACGTGGGAATCCAGAGCCTCAGCTTCTACGCCACCTACTGGCCCCTTGTTTTTGTTATTTCTTAGCAGAATTGATATATAATGATATTTTATCACAATGAAGGACTCTCTAATGATATGTTGATCTTACTCTCTCATTTCATGGTAAGCTCTATCATATAGGCACTTGTTAGAACTCATTATTCATGCTGTTTTTTAAAATTTTATTTAGCTTTATTATTTCTTTAATTTGACCAGAGAAGGACAGAGTGAGAGAGAGGAAAGTGAGAAAGCAAGTCACTAGATCTGGGACTTGAACCTTGATCAGCTATGAGGGAGTCCAGTGCCCCTAATTACCACGCCACACGCCGGCCTCTGTTCATGATGTTTTAATGAGTCTGATATGATCCAGAAAAGGCTGTCCCTTTGTCACTGATTGTCCAGCTATGGGGCTGACACGCACTCCCTGCAGTCCCTCTTTGCAGGACTCTTCAGAAGAGAGGTTAACTAGCCATACGTCGGTTATGCAAACCAGTCAGAAAATGGAAGTTTACGTTTTGTTTTTATCAAACTTACACATGTATGGAGTTTAAAGACTCAAATAGTTCTAAGAGTTTACTCATAAAAACAAGAGGTCCCCAACCTACTGCCATTCCCCCATTTATTACTCACCATGTTTATCCAGAAGTGATACCATGTGATTGTATAATGTCGGAAAGCACTGGTGCCGAAAGCTGCTCAGAAGAGTATGACAGTACTAGGGGTTTAAGATGTGGTTCTCTTACCATTTCATTTGTCCTTCTGATGGGGGAATTACATGGATTGGATTCCCAGAAGGAGGAGCTCAAGAGACATGGAATGACAAATAGGAAATTGTCACTTAACTTCAGAAGCCTATAGCCTAGAGGATTGGGGAAGGGTGTGAACAGTGGCATTGTGTAAAGCTGCTCTTAAGGATGGAAATAAAGCATTCAGGAGGAAGGATGGGAATAAAGCATTCAGGGGGACAAGGGCCTCTGGTATAAAAGACATAGCAGGTATTGGCTGTTCAGGGCGGTTCTCCTTTCTTACTCCTCTCTGTGCTTCAACATCGCCCCAGTTGGACAAGCAATCTAAAGACATCACAGGCATGGAACTTTAATTATGTGGCCTAGGATCTAGCCAGAAAATAGGGAACAAAATTAGGACATTTTGTAGATACTCCCTCATCCTCTAGACTTCAGCTTTAGAATATAGTCATTCAAAAGAAATGTCCAGAACTGTTGACACTTGATTTTTTAAAATTTTCATTTATCTTCCCACCCTTTGCTTTCTGGTTTGCTTCAATTAATAATAATACCTAAAGATGATTTTTAGTGGGTGAAAACATCAGATAAAACTTTAAATTGTAGTACCCTTGAAGGCAATCTCAGTTTGAGATGCATCAGTTGCTTTAAATGCTTCCATTTAAGTGTGTATTCCATCTCCGGTCCATTTTTTAAACATATGGGCACAAGCTGGTAGCTCCATGTTCTTAATGGTATCATCTTTCTTGGTCGATTATTAAAGTGGCAGGAAGACTGAGTGCTCT
>NW_006209405.1:383984-390245 GCF_000334495.1 Tupaia belangeri chinensis | reverse complement strand
GATACATGAGGAAAGGATGGCAAGTAGTGTTCATCATCATGTTTTTATTATCCAGAGCCTGAAAACAATTCTTTTTATCCCTGAAAAGTATTTCATTCACTAAATGCAGAAGGAGATTTTGGCTCCACTGCGGGTGTTTTAAATACTAATTTTTTGGTGGCAGCTTCTAAGCCTGCAAAATGATCGCTCGAAATCTTAGGCTATGAGCTCGTTAAGTTCACAGAAGATCATGGGGAGAAGGACCAGATTGGGCAATATGGAAAAGAATAAAGGGAAACTGTGTAAGCTGGGAAGTATTTTGGGGGAGATTCACAGGTAGCCCATTTGTAACGGGACTAACATCTGAGAACCTACCGGGACCTGCTCAGCAGAATGCATTTTCGGGGGTGGGTGGGGAGACTGTGGATTAGAAATAAACATAAAATAAACACACAAAGACATGCAAGTATAGAAAAGCATGGATCAGGTGGGCCCGACTTCTCTGATGGAGAAAGTCCTGACCCAAACCCGGTCTCAGGTTTATTATTTTATAAGGCAGAAAATGGGGAAGAGGGAATGGAATGCAAAACCAGTTGTTTTCAGATGTTAATCAGCTGATGATGAGAGACCGACTGGTACCATGTGATTTCCCTGATCTTTGGGGGCTGATTCCAACAGCATGCAGCTAAAATGTTCTTATGTTAATTGCTTTCATCACTATGAGAAGCTCATGGAACTGCACTTCTGCATATGTCTGAAGGTCACCATTTTTGTTCAGAATGGCCTCTTTCCACAAGAACCTTCCACTTCCTTGAATTATTTTATGTATTTGATTTATTTCTTACCAAATACCTTGAACTCAGCAGAAAATGAGCAGTTTGGAATTGGATGGATTGTTTTCTGTTCAGAACAGTTAATGTGTGTAGAATATCTAAGAATCATAGAGCAATAATGGTCCTTGATAGGATGCTCCCAGTACATGTTAGGAAGAAGCAGATACCAATGTCCATTTCGAGTGTATCAGAGAATACTGTTCCCTTGCAAAGTTGAGAAATTGGTGTTGGGGGCAGCTGTTTCACTTTTTCCCTGTGAATTTTGTATTTCAGAGCTGATGAAGGCTTTGCTGTCCCTGCCTCTTTTGTAGATTTTTCTTGATTCTGTGACAGGTTGCCCTGGAGATCAGTGGCCTCTCAACCTCTCATTTGGGGAGTTAACTGGTACACACTTCTGCAAATGAGCTTTTGTTTGAGATTGATGTTTTAACCTGTTCCTTGAATCAGTTTTCCCTCAGCTGTTCCAAATTCCATATTTTTCTGCTGTGCCTTAATCCACAGTTGTGGTAACTGCCTGTAGTATTTCAGTTCCCTCTGTAGTCTGTCAGTGATTTTTTTGGAGGGCTTAGCTGAATTTCTGTTTTAATTTCTTACATTTGACAGTTTCTTTTTCTTTTTCTTTTAATTTTTATGTTGGACTAGTTCAGAGTGCTGGGTTTCTTAGTGCCGTCTTTTCTTTGAATCCCCCCCCCCCAGACTTATTTTTAAAAATAATTATTTATTTATTCATTTATTTGTTCTTTAATTTGACTAAAAAGAGACATACACACAGAAAGAGAAGGAAAGTCAGAAAACAAGCCGCCAGGTCTTGGGCTCAAACCATGGTCAGTCATGTGGGAGTGTCCAGACCCTTAACCACCATGCCACCTACTGGTCCCCCTGGGCTTTTTTTTTTTTTAATTACTAATGTGGTTTATTCCAAGCACAAGATTGAGTAATCTAGGGCTGGAGAAAGCCCAAAGTGTTTCGTGGGGTGCTGAGATACAGTGGTTCCTTTTATTTAGTTTTGAGAGACAAAAAATTTGCAAAATAAGTGTAAGGAGTCCTTACATTGTTCTTATCCAAAAAATGGTATATCTAGAAATGGAAGCCTGTGGGTTATAGGTGGATTTAGAAATTCTTAGGTTGGAGGATTGTCTGTTGATGATAATGTGTATGAGATATTCAACTGGACTGGTGAGAAGTTTGATCATGTTGAGTAATTCATTTTATGAGCTGTAGTGATGTGTAGTGATTGAATGCATACAATAAATTGAAATAATAAAAAGAAAAAAATATTAAGCTAGTAATTAAAGAAAAACACAAATATTTGTTCCCAATAGAATGCCTGTGCTTCACTTTAACAGAGATAGAAGGCTTACTATGCATCATAAAATCACTACCAGCGTGAGAATGTAGGAAGCATCCCAGTATCAGTGGACCAAAGTAGTCTGTTAATGTCTGTAGGCATGGCTTCCTCCATGCCCTTTGGAAAGAATTTTGAAATAGGAAAACATAGTCAGACTTCTGTCCTCAGTCCCCCCTTGGCCAAATATCATTCCTTAGAATACATGTGCAGGCCAGAAATTACCTAGAAGTCCCATAGTGCTGGGGAGGGTCATTCTTAGAAGTAGTCTATCAGTTGTTGGTGGTTTTAGGCAGACCTTTGTTTCTTTAAAATAATCTCGTTTATGGGGTCCCTCTGTAATGAGACTTTTGAAATAATGTGTTTCCTATCTGTTAAAAGCAACCATTCTTCAGCTAAATCTTGTCCCCTTTTCATGAACACTACCAGGTCTACTAAAATGTCCTTGTTTTGCTTAGCTCTCCTTTATTTGTCTCATCTTTGATATACCCTTCTTTAGGGTCCTAATTTCATGTATTTCTCTGCCATGTAATTCTTAGGAAACATGTAATTCTTGTATAACCACATGCAGTACCTATTATTAGAAAATCATCTAGTAAGTTTTGTTAGTATTTTATGCTGGACTTCTTTCTTATCCATCTATATTTTTTCTTTCCCTTTTTTCTAAACTTTATTAATTTTTTTTCCATGAGTAAGAGATTGGAAAGAGAGAGACAGACATAGAGAGAGACAGAAAGATAGTACCCCAGTAGGGTCTTAGTGTGTTCTATCCCCAGTCTTAGCCAGCCCCAGATCATGGGCACATGTATGTCCATCACGCTCAGAGAGATCTCTGGTTGTGAACCTTAGCTTTCTCGTGTGGGTCAGCCTTGCAGCGCACCATATTTTACTGCTGCACCACCATTTCCTATTTCTTGGCTTCTGCATGGGGTGGGGAGGGATCATCCATTTAACTTTTTAATTTTTGTCTCCAATTATTAGATTCTTGGATCATGGTCACCCTTTGTGACCTTCAACAACTTAAACTTCCCTTCATATATACCCATGAAGAGCATGTGGACTTGGAATTCTTTTCCCTTTTTCTCTATTTACTTATAGAGAGAGACACCACCCCAAATCATGAGCACATGGTTGCCTGGTATACTAAAGGGATCTCTGAATAGAAACTGGGAACTTCCGTATGTGGATCAGTTTTGAGGAGCTTTGCATTTTAGCAAAGCTAAAATGTCTGGTTCTGACTTTTCTGTTTCTATCTGTCCCTCCTAGTCTTCAAGATCTCTTCTTCCCCTATCTGTACAGACTGACTTCTGAGATCTCACACTTAGTGTTAAGAACTCATATATCAAACTTAATCTGTTTTCCTCTAGTTTCAAAAAATATTTCTAGTACTCTTGTTCTCTGACATGACAGAAAAGTCATCTGACATTCAGTTTCCTTAAGTATAAAATGGAGATGATAAGATCTGTCCCTTGGACCAGACTGTGGTGTGGTGTGTAACATGGCTGGATTCCACACAGCCAACTACATGGTCCTGGACCTGATGGCCTATGAAGCATGCTGGGTGTGTTGCATTCTCAAAATTCTGAAAGAAGGGAGAGATGGAGGAGGAGGGATTGCAGCATTCCAGCATGTCTATCCCCTATGGGGGGTGTCTTCTCACTTTCTGTCTGTCTTTCTGTCTTGAGCTCTGACAAAAATTTTTAAAAATAGATCTTCCCCAGAGAGTAGAAGGAGTTAAGGTGGTGTTGAGTGCTAGGTTCTCAAAAAATAACATCAGAATTACCTGTTGCTAAGACAAAGCTGAGTTTATCCTTACTGGTAAGGACCTTGACAGAATCTCAGCAGATGGGGTCAGGCAAAGTGGGGATAATTATGAGATTTGCGGTCTGATTTAAGGTGGCTCTTTGAATGTAGAAGCTTGATTAGGATCAGGTAAGGATCATGATATAATAGTTGAAGATTGGTGGACACAACTAAGACTTTTGAGGGAAGAGCTTTGATTTTCATCCTATCTGCTGAAACTCTGACGGTTGTTTATTTGAATATTGATTTCTAGAAGTTTCTGGAAGGAACAGCAGTTATTTACAATTTCTTCTTCCTGGGCAAGAGCTACCTGGAATAGTAACATCATGTTGATGATTATGATAGATTAATAAAGTTATTTTAATGAAGAAACCAGAGTAAAATTATTTTAATATAAATAGTAAGACATAAGGAGGTAAATGCTTTCAGTTCTCAATACATAAAAGCGCTTTGTAAGCAAGTAGTGCTGCATGAGTGGTAGCATTAATAAGATAAGGGTTAGCCCAGCTGCAGTAGCATGTACTGGTTGACTGTGCTACTTGGTAGGCTGATGCCACATTGCCAGCTTGGGTTCATTTCTGATCCACCTTAAAAGGTCAGGTGCAGTGGCATGAGCCCATGGTCCCAGCTACTGGGAGGCTGAGGCAAGAAGGTGGCAAAATAGTAAGAGCTTTTCTAAAGCTAATTTTAAGGAAAAGCCAAATGTTTTCACTTTTTTAAAAAACAGAGTCTGGCTATGTCACAATTTTCCTGCCTTGAACTCCCAAGTAACTGGGACCTGGGTGTGCACCTCTGGGCCTGGAATTTTAGGATGAACTGGGAATTAAACGGAAGCCTCCCATGTGGCCTGAGCCTGCCAAGTAGCAGCGACTACCAGTGCATGCTACCATGGCTAGACGTTTATTTTGATTCTTATGCTTTTCTACCTAAATCTAAGTTTCTGCTTAACTTCAGTAGGGAAGAGAATCTTTTTTTTCAGTATGAATAGACATCTGAATGTTTAACACTCTTCCATGCCTTCACTCAATCTAGCTTGAAAAAGCCAAATGTGTAATTACTACACACTTTACTCTTGGTGGGAAATGACTAATCCATAAGAAATAATGGAGGGCAAGTTCAGAGGGATTATCATTCAGGTTAATCCTTCAAAATAAGATGTAATATTTTCAAGCAGATTTACTCTGAATTGCTGAGTGAAGTGGTAGAAACAAAACTCTTCTGTCAAGCCAGAGTTGGCTTTCTGCCTTCTTTGTAGTATATTTGAAAATGCCAAGATGACAGATGAAAAAGCTGAGAAGACGGATACTAAGGAGGAGAAATATGAACCCAAGAAGGCTAAGGTCAGTTGCAAGATTAAAAAGGGTGATTCCGGGACCTGCAGATGGCTTAGTGGTTAAATCATTGGACTCCCATATGGCTGAGCGCGGTTTGAGTCTTGGACCCAGTGGCTTGAAAATCATGCTAGGAATGTGTGCATGCATGCCCAAGAGCCCGGTAGAATGGAAGAGAAGGGGTTGGGGCGTGGCCATCCCCCACGGAAAGTGATTTCTTGCTTTCCCTCTCACTGTGTTTGTCTGTATCTCCAGTGAGTGCATGTGCCCTAAGGCAAAAACTTCTTAAAAAGAAGAAGGGGAAGCCTCATTTCAGCAAAAACCCAGTCATAGTCCAAAGAATTGGCAGATATTCCAGATCTGCCATGGATTCCAGAAAGGCCACGTACAAGAGGAAATACTTAGCCACTAAGTCTAGGATTGAAAAGAAAAAGGAGGAGAAGGTTCTTGCCACTGCCACAAAACCAGGTGGTGGTGACATGAATGATGGTATCGAAGAGGTTAAACTTTGCAAAATGCCTAGGTATTATCTTAATGAAGATGTGCCTCAAAAGCTGTTGAGCCACAGTAAAACAATCTTCATTCAGCATGTGAGAAAGCTGTGAGCTAGCCTCACTCTGGGGACCATTCTGATCATCCTTGCTGGATGCCACAGAGGGAAGAGTGGTTTTCCTAAAGCAGCTGAGCAGTGGTTTGCTACTTGTGACTGGACCTCTGGTCCTTAATTGAGTTCCACTGGATAGAACACACCAGAAATTTGTCATAGTTACCTCCATGAAAGTTGATATTAGCAAAGTAAAAATCCCAAAACACCTCATTGATGCTTTCTTCAAGAAAAAGAAACTATGGAGGCCAGACACCAGTAAGGTGAGATCTTTGACACAGAGAAAAATAAATTCAAGATTACAGAGCAGGGGGACCAGCAGTTAGTGTAATGGCTATGTCACTGGACTCCCACGTAGTCGACCGC
>NW_006209405.1:370176-383783 GCF_000334495.1 Tupaia belangeri chinensis | reverse complement strand
AAAGATTACAGATCAGTGCAAAGTTGATCAGAAAGCTGTGGACTTTGCACATTTACCGAAAATCAAAGCTGTTCCTCAGCTCCAGGACTATTTGTGATCCTTGTTTGCCCTTGCGAATGGAGTTTCTACTGACAAAATTGGTGTTCTAAGTTTCTTGACAAGAACTTAATAAGTGATATATAAAATGACATCTTGGTAGGTCTTCCCTATCTATGTAGTTTCTCCTACGGTCCTAATGCTGGTTTCACTGTTTTGTTCTAGCTACATGGTATTTAGGTTTTTTTTTTTCTTTTTTAACTCATTATGCCATAGATTGGAGAATGGGTCACTCAGCTCATAAATTAATTTAGGCAAAATACAAGAGGATTTTATATACATTTTAAAGTTATTTATTTATTTCTTCTGTGAATGAGTAAAACAGGGAAACTGCACCCCTAACAGGGTGTTGATGCTATGCCAGCCTTCAGTCAGTTTCAGGTCATGGGCACATGTGTGCCCAATATACTCAGGGAGGTCTCTGAACATGAACCAGGAATCTTCCCATGGGAATCAGCCCCTTAAAATATTGTATTTTATCACTGTGTCACTGTCCAGCCTCAAGAAGATTATATTTAACATTGGGCAAAGAGTTAAAATATGGTTCTCCCAAGATAGCTATTCCAAAATTAGTTATTTATAGGTTGCATAAATGTCAAGTCCACATTATTGATTAGTCTTAATTTTTCCCCTATTTTCATTTATTTTTATTTTATTTTATTATTATTTAGATTTTTGCCATAGGATGCCTGTACTCCTCAAGGGAGAGAAGAGAGAGAGAAGAAAAGTGAGAAATCACCCCCCTGAGGGGATGGCCACACCACTTTCGCTTCTCCTCCATTCTCCTCCTGGGATTTTGAGTACACGTGCCCTTACAACCAGCATGATTTTCAAGCCACCAGGTCTGGGACTTGAACCATAGTTAGCCTTGCAGGTTACTGTGCAACCTGCTGGCCCCCAATCCTCTTAATTTAATAGGTGTTATATTCTCCTAATGGCCCCGACGATATATTGTAGAAAACATAGACATAGAAGAAGGTTCTTCATATATGTTATGGCTTCTTAATAACCTGGAACTTGTGTATTTAACTTTGAAGAGTTCTCCCTTGTTTATTTATTTATTTATTTTGGAGAGGTTTTTGCTATAGGGCACGTGTGCTCACCAGACAGACAGAGACATAGAGACAAAAAGCGAGAAATCACCCCCCAGGGAGGATGGTCACGCCGCAATCCCCTCTCCTCCATTCTCTTCTCGGGATCCTGGGCACACATGCACACACGCCCGGCATGAGTTTTAAGCCACTGGGTCTGGGACGCGAACCGCGGTTGACTACATGGGAGTCCAGGAACATAGCTATTACGCTAACTGCTGGTCCCAGTTCTCGCTTATTTGGTGTGGAAGTGGAAATAAATGGCTTGAGGAACCTATTCCCGGTGATTAGTATTGGCTACTGTTACACATGGATGCATATATCAGCTATGGATTGATTTATAGGTAATTATTTCAAAACTAGTTTAAAATGATAAACATTTATTATTTCAAAATTTCTGTGGGTGAGGAATATGAGTGTGGCCTATTTGGATGATTCTGACTCAGATTCTCCCAGAAAGCTATGATCAAGTTGTTTGTCAGAGCTATATCACTTCTAAGACTTAGCTGGAGGAAGATCATCTAAGCTCATTCATGGATTGGGAAGCCATAGATCCCTACTGGCTGTTGATGGGCGACGTCAGCTTCTTACCACTTGAGCCTCTCCATTGGCCAGCTCACAGCATGGTAGGTGGTTTCTCTCAGTGAACGAAAGCAAGGAAAGTCCCCTAAGATAGAGTCTTCTGGTAACTCAGTCTTGTAAGTGACATCCATCATTTCTACTTTGTTCTGTTTGTTAGGAGCTAGTCCATAAGACGAGCCTACCTTGAAAGGGAAGGGATTACACAAGAAAGGGTGTGAATACAAGAAAGTAAGGATCATTGGGGGCCATCTTAGAGGATGCTTACCACAGTACCTGGCTCAGTCCTGCAGTTACTTCAGAGGCCCAGCAGTCAGCA
The DNA here is from genome assembly GCF_000334495.1 of Tupaia belangeri chinensis. Classification (NCBI taxonomy): domain Eukaryota; kingdom Metazoa; phylum Chordata; class Mammalia; order Scandentia; family Tupaiidae; genus Tupaia; species Tupaia belangeri. Next base: position 381,698 of record NW_006209405.1, on the reverse strand, counting down.
GTACTGTCTTCATTATGAAATCTTGTGAGCTTGAGGAGTTAGTATGATTCTGCCACTATTGCAGAGGAGGAAATTTTGTAGAATGATAAAGTCATTGTGTGGTCTTGCTAAATGAAGGATATCACCTAGTTTAATGCTCTCCAGCATCTAGAGCACCAGGAAACCATTTGATGTTTTCCTCTATGGATTGCATCTTTCAAAAAGTTGTATGGAACAAATTACATTATTAAGTGTTCATTTGGTTTTTATTGGGTCGTTGGAAAAGTCATGGTGTATTTTTCTGTTTTTCTATGCAAAAATAGGTCAATAATTTTCTGAAAAACCAATAGATGTCATCAGGAGCTGAAATGAATTCCTCAAATGTTTTATGTTAGGTTTTATAACCTATTTTAAAAGTCTAATGCAATAGTGGTAACAGCAAATGGCATAATGGTTACATCATTTGTCTCCCATGTAGTTGACTATAGTTCAAATCTTGGACCTGGTGGTTTAAAACTCTATTATTATTTTTTAACTTGCAACAGGGCACATGCACTCACCAAAGACGGAGGGAGAGAGAGAGAGACAAAGGAAGCTGCCAGGTCTGGGACTTGAACAGTGGTCAGCCATGTGCAGCCATATAGGAGTCCAGCACCTTAACCACCATGCCACCTGCTGGCCTGCTACACCTTTATCTTAAACTCTTAGATTTAACAGGATAAATAATACTCTACCTAGGCTACCTTGATTTCCACAGAGGATTCACTAGAATAAGGCAACTTAAAAAAGGAAATGATAACATGTATAAAGATAATTGAATAATCTGGATAGCCCTAATAAGGTAAAGGGAAAGTTCCTTCCTCTATTTGAAATTCTTTTCTTTATTTTTCCTTTTTTTTTTTTTTTTTTGAGAGGTTTTTCTATAGGGCAACGTGCACTCTCCAGAAAGACAGAGAGACGGAGAATGAGAAATCACCCACCAGGGGGCATGGTCATGCCGCAATCCCTTCTCCTCCATTCTCTTCTCGGGATCTTGGGCATGCACGCACACGTGCCCAGTGTGAGTTTAAGCCACTGGGTCTGGTACTCGAACTGCGGTCGACTACATGGGAGTCCAGCGACATAGCCATTACACCAACTGCTGGTCTCTATTTTTCCTTTTCTATTGTGGGAGGGCCCTGGATAAAACAGCTGTACTTAAAAGAAGGTAACACCTGTCTTAGTTGTTTAGTGCTGGTGAACAGACCTGTTTCGTTTTTAATTTTGCTGAAGGGCACATGTGCTCTCTGTACAGAGAGAGAGAGAGAGAAAGAGAAAGCAAAAAAGCGGCCCCCATGGAGCATGGTCTCACCACCATCCCTTCTCTATTTCTCCCTCGTTTGGGGACTTTAGGCACTCAAGCACATGAACCTGGCTTGCCAGGCATATGCTTCTGAAGCTGTCAGTGCTGGGACTCAAACCACATGATCAGCCCTATGAGATCCAACCGCCTTAACTACCAGGCCACAGGCTGGCCCAGACATAAGTTAATAAATTTTTTTTTTTTTTTTTTTTTTTAATTCCTATTCCCTCTCATAAGTCAGGGCTTCTTTTTTCCCCCTACATGCACACCAAATGCTGTCCATCTCAGGGCTATTTTCTCTTTCTGGAACATTGGTCTAAGCCTTTGTTGTCCGGCTGCTATCTGACCATCTATAATCTCATCACAGTATACTATTTGATCACTGGAGTACAAAGTTTCAGTGAAACAGGAGAACTTGAAGGGGCTTCAGAAGCTACACAGTAATTTTCCTATCATTTGATAGATAAGAAAATGAGGAAAATAGATTTTCTAAGGAAACAAAAAGTGCATTACACACTTGAAAAAGGAAGAAAACATTACAGTTTAGCTGGAGAAGTCAGACAATCTTACTGGTTGGATGCACCTCCAAGGACAGAGTGAGAGTTAGACACCACAGAGAGGAGAATACTAGAGAAAAAGGGAAAGGTAAGAGAACAAAAGTGGGAGGGCAAAAACTGTTGATAGAACTACCATCTTAACACTGAGTTACTCATTGAAATCTGCTGCAGTCAGACTTAAATATTTCCCAGCACTAGTTCAACCTGACCCTGAGTACACAGTGGCTTTAGTGGATTATTACATCTGTGACACTATAGCTATTAGTTACAGTCAGCCATAGGATCTGACAATATAATGATGATCTATTTTTACTTTTGTCCCGGTAATGTCCCAGAAGGACTGAAATTATGACCAGAAAATTAATTTCTTTGCATTTGAACAAGAAGTAAAAGAACAGGGAATAATTCTACATTCAGGCTATAAATCTGTAGAGTTGTTTAAAAATACTTTATGTTAAGAGTTTGGGCTGAGTTTTGCATTAAACTTTACCAATCCTCCCAGAGGAACTGATGAGAGGAATATTCAGAATATGCTGATGAGAGGAATATTCAAAATATGCTATTGTATTTCAAGGCTTTTAAATAGTTGTGTGCACATATATGCACATACACAGTTGTTAAGGGTGATTATTTTTTAAGGACAGAAAAGGAATGACTGTTGTGCCACATACTAGTTGCTTTCCTGACTGCAAAATGAAAACATCTATTATTTATCCAAGCTTCTCAGAGGAGTTTTTCTTAGAGGTTTTCTGTGTGTGCATGTGTGATCCCTGTACAGTGCTCATTTGAATTATTCCAGTACACTCTAGAAATAATGAAGTATGGGATGCCTCAAAGTTAGTAGATATATTCATGAAACTAATATTGGGAAATGAATATATAAGATCATTTGTGTTCTCTTTCATATTGAGTTCCTGATAAGTTAGGCCATGTTTAAGGGCTCTTGCTAATACGTAGTCCGCAGTCTCATATGGTCAGGGTTAAGAGGGCACTTCAATGTTACTCCCCACTGTACAAATGAAGAAGTGGTAACTTAGTGAAATAATGGCCACACAGATTGCGATCGAACTGAAACTACAGTGTTGTGTCCTGTTTTGCATTAGTAGTTCCATTCCACTGTGCACCTTTCCCCTAGAGAACTCAAACTTCCAGGAAGTCAGTAAACAGAGGCAGTAAATTAGCTCCTTTTTTTTAGACAGAGGAAAGGAACTATAGTGACTTTTTTTCCTTCTTAGTTTTTGCTGTGGGGCATGTGCACTCACCAGAGAGAGAAAGAGAGAGAGAGAGAAAGTGAGAAATCACTCCCCTGGGGGGATGGCCATACCACAATCCCTTCTCCTCCATTCTCCTTTCAGTATTTTGGGCATGCATGCATGTGCACTCTGTGATTTTTTTTTTTTTTTGGAGAGGTTTTCGCTATAGGGCGCATGCGCTCGCCAGACAGACAGAGAGAGACATAGAGACAGAAAGCGAGAAATCACGCCCCAGGGGGGATGGTCACGCCGCAATCCCTTCTCCATTCTCCTCTTGGGATCTTGGGCACGTACGCACACGCGCCCGGCGTGAGTTCCAAGCCACCGGGTCCAGGACGCGAACCACGGTCGACTACGTGGGAATCCAGAGACATAGCCATTACGCTAACTGCTGGTTCCCCACTCTGTGTGATTTTCAAGCCACCAGGTCCAGGACTTGAACTGCTCAGTCAGTGTGGTGGAATCCAGCACCTTAACTCCACGTTACCTGCTGGCCCCATAGTGACTTTACATGGTTGTCATAGTCAGGAGGCCAAAGAGGGACTAGGTCAGGAACTTTTGTTGCCATACTCTGGCCCCACCTCTGTTGGGTAACTAAATCAATATTTTGGAAGAAATATCATGTAACAAGATAGTTAATGTTGTCAGTGCTTAGACCACTGGTATGTACCATATGTAACATTCAGCCATTAGAAAGGCTTTGCCATCCTTCTAAAATCCAGACTTTTGTAGAGTTTTCTTAAATACTCATTTCCAGAGTTAAATTAGGGTTAGGGTTGAAGCGTTAGGAATGGAAGGGGGGGAGAGTGGTGTATATGTACATAGTTGCATCTGATAGGAATATTTAGCCTTTAGGAACTTGTGAGTAAAAGAAACATGCTTTGCGAGTATGTAATTAGAAGGGAGAAAGTAGTAAGTGCTGTCATTTTTTTTAATGGTACATTTTTTTTAAAGGCGCACTTGAGATCTGGATCTAATGCTTTATATCAGTACGCAGAAGTGTTACTATAAGGCATAGACACAAGGAGTGTCTTCTCTTTATTTCCTATCTTATTTAGACATGTTTGTGAAGTTGGGGTAAGATAGGAAATAAATAGAACCATTAGATAGATGTCTTTGGAGAAATATATCATTTCTTTAGATCCCATGAAACAGCTTTGGATGAACATAGTCCCACTTCAATTAACTCAGCAAATAAGTATTGAGTTGTATTATACTAATCAAATAGAATGAGGGCATTAATAACTACTATTTAGTGTCTATATTGATATGAATAATAAGAGTAAAGTACAAAGTCAGTGTTAACTCTGTGAATGGAATGTTAGTTTTCTATTTAGAAAGTTTCCCAGGCCAGCAAGTGGCAAGGTGGTTAAGATGCTGGACTCCTGCATGGCTGACTGTGGTGCAAGTCCTGGACCTGGCAGCTTGCTTTCTCACTTTCTCTCGTTCTCTCTCTCTGTCACTCTGGTGAGCACACATGCCTATAGTAAATTGAAAATAATAATAATAAATTAAATAAATCTTTTTTTAAAAAAAGGAAGTTTCCAATTTTAGCTATCCTACTAATAGCTACCATTAGTTTGAATGTTTGTTTTATACTGATTGTTATACTGCTTGCAGTAAAAAAATTAACATTATAATAAATGCTTGTAGTGCTTTTTCAGAAAACTGTTATTTAATTTTCTTTTGCAATAGAGCGTGTACACTTGCTAGAAAGACAGAGACAGAAAGACTGAAAGCAAGAAATCACCCCCCGGGGGGAATGGCCACGCCACAATCCCTTCTCCTCCATTCTCCTCTCAAGATCTTGGGCATGCACGCACCCGCACTCGGCATGAGTTTTAAGCCATTGGGTTCGGGACTCGAACCACTGTCAACTACATGGGAGTCCAGCGACATAGCCATTACACTAACTGCTGGTCCCTCTACATCATTTTATAAAGTAGTATGGAAACAGTTATGAACTACATTGTCTGTTGTTTGGACTGATGGTCCAATTCAGGCCAATCTGTGTTCAAAGGCTGTCAAGAATGCCATGACAGGGTCTCTTAAGGGTGGAAAGTTAGCCCAGATGACCTATAAGGTTTCTTCCAGCTCCTGGATATGTGATCTGGTAAAAGGCCAAACTGGTGATAGATAGGATAGAAACCATCCATTGGAAAATGGCATTTAAAGGGTTTTGGGTTTTTTGTTTTAACAGCTTACGAGCGCCAAAGGGCACAGCTTACCTTGCTCTTTCTGATAGCCATTATTTATTTGCCACATGATTTGAAATAATGCAGTGTTACACTTAGCTTGACAATGCTATCACTTTAAAAGTTACAGAATGCTCTGTCATATCTATCCCTTTTGTTACTGAAGGGCAAAAAGTAGATAAGGTCTTCATAGAGCTCCTAAATACATAAATGTATGTATTTGAAATGGCTGAATGGAGAGTTAAAGGAGCTGCAGTACTGTGCCTTTTTGTGGGGAGTACTCATTCCCCTTCAGTGCACATGCACGTGTGTACACACATGCACACACAGAAAAGATTATGTGGCAGATTGTACCATCTGCAAGGGGTCTTCACAAGTTAAAGTAAAAATGAATATTATGAAAAAATATGCATGGATTTAGCTTTTACACTAAAATATACTTGCACTTTTATTCTATAAGGACCAGCAGTTAGCGTAATGGCTATGTCGCTGGACTCCCACGTAGTTGACCGCAGTTTGAGTCCCAGACCCGGTGGCTTAAAACTCATGCCGGGCGCATGTGCGTGCGTGCCCAAGATCCCGAGAGGAGAATGGAGGAGAAGGGACTGCGGTGTGACCATCCATGGACTTTTTGAAGTCCCTTTGTAGAAAGTCAAGAATTCAATTTATAACGCTGCATTTTTTTTCTGTTGTTGTTCTAAAGTAGTGTTTCTTAACCCTTCCTATCATAGATCGATTCAATAACTTGTTGACATTGTATGTCATCTTGGAAAAGTAGACCTTTGCACATATTCATACACTTTTGCAGTTTTCTAGGGGTTCAAGGATTGCATACGAGGCCTGTTAATGTTGTCTAAGCAGTTATTTCTTTATTTGGTTATAATATATATGACTTCCCATCATGTATTCTGGGTCATGTACTAGAGGTAGGACACGTATTTAGTGCCTATTTTTGCTAAAGAGCCAGGTGATCTTGGGGTCATCCTTTTTCTTCCCCATATCTCAGTTTCCTGTGATATAAAGTTAGAATGTTCTAATGGGATGATCTCTAAGGTCCCTTAGTGCTTATTTACTCAGCCTCCTTCTAGGCAATAAAAGGCATGCACAGTCCATACATCCAACAAGGTCAGATGGTGATTAAAACCAGATGAAAGAGGCTGACAGGTGGTGTGATTAAGGTGCTAGACTCCCACACGGCCAACTGTGGTTTAAGTCCCAGACTTGGCAGGTTGCTTTCTCAGTTTCTCTCTCTTTTGTCAAATTAAATAATAACAATAAATTAAATTATTATTAAACAAACGAACAAACAAAAAACAGGTGAAAGACGGTCCAGCAGGTGGCAGGCGGGTTAAGATAACAGGACTATGTAGTTTGAGTCTCAGATCCAGTGGCTTGAAAAAAAAAAAAACATCAAGTATGTGTGTGTGTGTAGCCTAAAATCCTGAGGAAGATGGAGAAGAAGGGGTTGCATTGTCACCATTCCCCCTGGAGGGGGGATGCTTTCTCACTTTCTCTCTCCGTCTCTTTCCAGTGAGGAATGCACCCTATAGCAAAAACCTTAAAAAAACAAAACAAAAAGCAAAAGAAAAACAGGCAAAAGAAAGCAACAATAGGAATGAAGGGTCTTTGTAGGTGATTTGAAGACAAGACAATTAGGCTGACTCTATCTGTACACCTTATATTAGAATAATTATTATAATGTTAATTCTTTGGGTCTATTGTGCTGTGGTTTTACTTTATTACTAGATTGCTTTTAAACTTTTTCATTTAGAGAGATTTTTGCTATAGGGCACATGCCCTCACTGGAGAGACAGAAAGGAGAAATCACCCCCTGGGGAGATTGCCATATCATAGACCTTTTTTTTTTCCTTAAAGATTTATTTTATTTATTTCATATATTCATTCATTTATTTTAATTTGACCAGAGGGAGATACAGAGAGAGAGAGAGAAAGTGAGAAAGCAAGCTACCAGGTCCAGGACTTGAACCATGGTCAGCCATGTGGGAGTGTCCAGCACCTTAACCACTATGCCACCTGCTGTTTCCTGCTGCAGTCCTTTCTTACCCATTCTCCTCTAGGGATTTTGGGCACACACACACACACACACACACACACACACACGCCCAGTGTGAGTTTCAAGCCTCTAGGTCCAGAATGCGGAACAGTGGTCAGCCATGTGAGATTCCAGCGACGTAACTGCTAGGCCATCTGCTGGTCCCTAAACTTTTATTTTTTTATTTTTTTGAGCATTGAATGCTTTGCAACCAAGTACTCCATGAGCCTAGCTACTGTTACTGGACTGCAGAAGGTATGGGTGATGGTACCGTGTGTGGGAAAGCTACGAGTGGGGTTTCACACAAATCCTTTCAAATAAATCAGATTTAAAGTGTTTGTGTTATTACAGGCTCTACTGAAAACATTTCAGAAGCTCTTAGTAAACTCATCTCTAGGCTGCTTGTGTCTGTATTTATTCAGCCTTGAAATAGTCATTTTTCCATGTCGGAACGTGTGTGTGTTTTTATGCAATGTGATTTAATTTTATAGTCAAGGTTTATATAACTGAGGCTTCAAGCTTGTATCAGGATGTCCAAATAAGTTCATTAATTCTAGGAGATTTTCTCCTAACAAGTACAAATTCATCAGCATAGAATAATGACATCTTAAACCTATTAAATTGAAAATATCTTTTTACTCACCCTGGAGCTTAAATATGTCAGCCAGTACTAAATAAGTACTATCCAAACACTCACAATTTTCTGAGAAGAGAAAATTAGCTGGTTTTTAATATGTCTGGAAGATAAATCAGACAATCAGCATTTTATCATTCATATGAGAAATTTATATAACTCACATTAAACATATCAGATCAACTGGAAAAGTAGAGTAATTAAATGTTAGAGGGGAAATAATTTCATTAGAGTAGCAACAGACTTGACATGCCAAGAGCAACTGCAAAGACCATATTCTAAAGTCTCTCAAGAAAATGTAGACACTTAAGGCTAGAAGATGTAATGAATGAGATCCCTGGAGTTCATATCAGTAAAGAGGATCCCAAAATACCCAGATTCTTAACAGAGAGGTGGCTAGACCTTGCACATGCTACCACAGAGATATCATAAAGGTTGGCCTTATTCCTTTTTATTTAAATTAAAAATGAGGCCGGCAGGTGGTGTGGTGGTGATTTCTCACTTCTGTCTCTTTGTCAATCTCTGTCTGGTGAGTATACACGCCCTATAGTGAAAATCTCTTTAAAAAATATATTTTGAAGTTGGGACCAGCAGGTTGGTGTGGTGGTTAAGGCGCTGGATACTCCCACGTGGCTGACCACGGTTTGAGTCCTGGACCTGGTGGCTTGCTTTCTCATTTATCCTCTCTTTCCCTCTGTGTCTCTCTCTGGTCAAATTAAAATAAATGAATGAATACATAAAATTAAATAAATAATTCTTTAAATATGTATGTGTGTGTGTGTGTGTGTATGTATGTATATGTGTGTGTGTGTATAGTTAAAATAGAAATGCTTTAAAACACACAAATGGGTTTCTGATAAGATCATCAGCCTTCTCTAATGTTCCTCTATCCCCTGCCATTCTTCTGTTCATATTGGTTTTTGTTCTAGCATTATTTAAATTATTATCTTAAGAAATTGATCATCTTCTGCTCTAATAGTTCATTTACCCAACCCTCATCTTTCCTCTTATTTATTTTGCCAAAATTTGTCACAGTTTCTTTCTTTTTTCTTCTTTCTTTCTTTCTTTCTTTCTTTTTTTGGAGAGGTTTTTGCTATAGGGCATGTGCACTCGCCAGACAGACAGAGACAGACAGAGAGACAGAAAGCGAGAAATCACCCCCCAGGGGGGATGGCCACGCCGTAATCCCTTCTCCATTCTCCTCTCGGGATCTTGGGCACGCACGCACATGCGCCCGGTGTGAGTTTAAGCCGCTGGGTTCCGGACTCGAACCACGGTCGACTACATGGGAGTTCAGTGACATAGCCATTATGCTAACTGCTGGTCCCAGTCACTGTTTATTTCTTCATGTCACTATTAATTTCTCTCCAAGTTATTTCTGCAACTTCAGCCACTATACTTCAGACTCCATCTCTTATGTCAAGATTCCATTCTTGACAAGAACATTTATTTGCATTTCTGTCCTTCATTTCTTTCTCTTTCACATCTGCCTTCTGTCAAGTGTACTTCTGCTTTTACATTATCAAGATTTTTAAGAGCACTTTTAAAAAATGTTTTAGTCAAAAGCTTTTTTTTTTATTACAGTGAGTTGGCAGGAGGAAGAAAAAGAAAAGCTTTTTATTTTTATGAGAGTGAGTGAATAGGAGGAAAAGAAAGAGAGTTATATTTGACAGAGTCTTGCCATGTTATCTTTCTGCTCCAATTTCCCAGTTAGCTAGGACCACAGGTGCATGCCACTGTACCTGGCCTATTTTGGTTGGTCCCAGAACTGAACCCAGCCTACCCTGTGGCCTTAGCCACTGTTCAGCAGTGACCTCCCATTTGTGCCACCACAGCTGAGCCATCTTTTTATTTTTTTTTTATAGTCTCATTATTTTGTAGGAGTAAATTCCTGAGCAAGCACTTAAGGAAGGTGTGTGTGTGTGTGAAGCAGAGTTTCGGAACCGTTGACTATTTGAAAATATATTTACTTAGACCCCACATTTGACTGATACTTGATATGGAATATTAGATTCAAAACCATGGGCCTATTTTTTTTAATCTTTTATTAGTCAGATATTGAGTCTCTCTGACCAATCATCTGTAATATTTTTATTCTTATATGTATCTCTTACTTTTTTGCTTAGGTTTTTGTCTTTCCTTATCTACATTTCTTTCTTAATTTCTCTTCCTTCTCTCTTCCTTCTCTCTTTCTTTCTTTCTTTGTTTGTTTCTTTGTTTCTTTCTTTCTTTTTCTTTCTTTCTTCTTGTTATGACAGAAAGAGGTGTTTTTGATAGAGTTTCACCATGATGTCATGATCTTCCTGCTGCAACCTCCCAGTTATCTAGGACCACAGGTGTGTACCACTACACCTGGCCTAATTAGATTATGCTGGGAACTAAGTCTGGGGCTGTTTTGCAGCTTCTGCAACTGCACAGCAGTGCCCTCTTGCTTGTGCCACCATGGCTGAGCTCCAACACTCTTTGGGCCACAGTGAACTTTCCACCTTCTCTGTCTCTTTTATCTTCCCTAGATCCCATCCTTAGTAATCCATCTAAAGCTTCACATTCATAGTTATGACTCTATATGTTGTGATAGTAGAAAAAAGACACTTCTAGTTTTAAGATTTACTCAGTAATAAATAAGAAATATTCCTTCTCCTTTCCTTGTTGTCCTCCTCCTTAATTTTTCATCAAAATGAACCTTCTCCTTCCCTTGGAATGTCATTTTGCAATATAAGGCACAAATTAAAGATTTCTCTATTTGTCAAAACATCATGAAACTTGGCTTTGGCAATGTCAGACCTGGGCTTTGAATAGAATTTATTTTGTAAACTCGAGATACACCTGATTTTTACACCCATTTCTCTGGAATCTGGGTAAATAAAAATAGCACAAGGTCATGCATTAAATGAACCAGTTAAAAACAGCTCAAGTAACAAACAGAGAACAGAGGCAGGTTACTTGTGCCCTCATAAATACTGCCTTAATAATCCAAATAATTTTTACTCTAATCAAGTCATTTAATTTGAGTTCTGTACCTGACTTTACTCCTTGAAATATGTAATGTTCCTCGGTCATATAAATTCTTGAGAATTCTTCAGTAGTAACACTGTGTTTTGTGCTGAATGTAATCTTTCCAGATGATGGATTTTTCTAGCCTCCCACTTGCCACAGGATTCCTGGCACACTTAGCTCTACCTGTTTTTCTTGCCTAGTAATCAATTGACCAAATCCTCTGCCCGAACAGAGAGTTCATATTGTCAGTGGGTATGGGCAGTGAGTAAATGGAAAAAAAAAAAAAAACACTTAAACTATCTTAAAATGCCCAAAGCAAGATCATCAGATAAGGGTTAGGCTTCTGATCTTAGAGTTTGATTTTAGAATTTAGAGTTAGAAGGCACTCTATCTTTGAAGAATTGTTTACTGTATCTTCTTTCTTTTTTTATTTTGTAAAAAAATTTTTCCCCCTCATGAGCCAGTGTGTGTGTGTGTGTGTGTGTGTGTGTGTGTGTGTGTGTGTGGGGGGG
>NW_006209405.1:355775-368518 GCF_000334495.1 Tupaia belangeri chinensis | reverse complement strand
CTCGCCAGACAGACAGAGACAGACAGAGAGACAGAAAGCGAGAAATCACCCCCCAGGGGGGATGGCCACGCCGTAATCCCTTCTCCATTCTCCTCTCGGGATCTTGGGCACGCACGCACATGCGCCCGGTGTGAGTTTAAGCCGCTGGGTTCCGGACTCGAACCACGGTCGACTACATGGGAGTTCAGTGACATAGCCATTATGCTAACTGCTGGTCCCAGTCACTGTTTATTTCTTCATGTCACTATTAATTTCTCTCCAAGTTATTTCTGCAACTTCAGCCACTATACTTCAGACTCCATCTCTTATGTCAAGATTCCATTCTTGACAAGAACATTTATTTGCATTTCTGTCCTTCATTTCTTTCTCTTTCACATCTGCCTTCTGTCAAGTGTACTTCTGCTTTTACATTATCAAGATTTTTAAGAGCACTTTTAAAAAATGTTTTAGTCAAAAGCTTTTTTTTTTATTACAGTGAGTTGGCAGGAGGAAGAAAAAGAAAAGCTTTTTATTTTTATGAGAGTGAGTGAATAGGAGGAAAAGAAAGAGAGTTATATTTGACAGAGTCTTGCCATGTTATCTTTCTGCTCCAATTTCCCAGTTAGCTAGGACCACAGGTGCATGCCACTGTACCTGGCCTATTTTGGTTGGTCCCAGAACTGAACCCAGCCTACCCTGTGGCCTTAGCCACTGTTCAGCAGTGACCTCCCATTTGTGCCACCACAGCTGAGCCATCTTTTTATTTTTTTTTTATAGTCTCATTATTTTGTAGGAGTAAATTCCTGAGCAAGCACTTAAGGAAGGTGTGTGTGTGTGTGAAGCAGAGTTTCGGAACCGTTGACTATTTGAAAATATATTTACTTAGACCCCACATTTGACTGATACTTGATATGGAATATTAGATTCAAAACCATGGGCCTATTTTTTTTAATCTTTTATTAGTCAGATATTGAGTCTCTCTGACCAATCATCTGTAATATTTTTATTCTTATATGTATCTCTTACTTTTTTGCTTAGGTTTTTGTCTTTCCTTATCTACATTTCTTTCTTAATTTCTCTTCCTTCTCTCTTCCTTCTCTCTTTCTTTCTTTCTTTGTTTGTTTCTTTGTTTCTTTCTTTCTTTTTCTTTCTTTCTTCTTGTTATGACAGAAAGAGGTGTTTTTGATAGAGTTTCACCATGATGTCATGATCTTCCTGCTGCAACCTCCCAGTTATCTAGGACCACAGGTGTGTACCACTACACCTGGCCTAATTAGATTATGCTGGGAACTAAGTCTGGGGCTGTTTTGCAGCTTCTGCAACTGCACAGCAGTGCCCTCTTGCTTGTGCCACCATGGCTGAGCTCCAACACTCTTTGGGCCACAGTGAACTTTCCACCTTCTCTGTCTCTTTTATCTTCCCTAGATCCCATCCTTAGTAATCCATCTAAAGCTTCACATTCATAGTTATGACTCTATATGTTGTGATAGTAGAAAAAAGACACTTCTAGTTTTAAGATTTACTCAGTAATAAATAAGAAATATTCCTTCTCCTTTCCTTGTTGTCCTCCTCCTTAATTTTTCATCAAAATGAACCTTCTCCTTCCCTTGGAATGTCATTTTGCAATATAAGGCACAAATTAAAGATTTCTCTATTTGTCAAAACATCATGAAACTTGGCTTTGGCAATGTCAGACCTGGGCTTTGAATAGAATTTATTTTGTAAACTCGTGCTACACCTGATTTTTACACCCTTTTCTCTGGAATCTGGGTAAATAAAAATAGCACAAGGTCATGCATTAAATGAACCAGTTAAAAACATCTCAAGTAACAAACAGAGAACAGAGGCAGGTTACTTGTGCCCTCATAAATACTGCCTTAATAATCCAAATAATTTTTACTCTAATCAAGTCATTTAATTTGAGTTCTGTACCTGACTTTACTCCTTGAAATATGTAATGTTCCTCGGTCATATAAATTCTTGAGAATTCTTCTGTAGTAACACTGTGTTTTGTGCTGAATGTAATCTTTCCAGATGATGGATTTTTCTAGCCTCCCACTTGCCACAGGATTCCTGGCACACTTAGCTCTACCTGTTTTTCTTGCCTAGTAATCAATTGACCAAATCCTCTGCCCGAACAGAGAGTTCATATTGTCAGTGGGTATGGGCAGTGAGTAAATGGAAAAAAAAAAAAAAACACTTAAACTATCTTAAAATGCCCAAAGCAAGATCATCAGATAAGGGTTAGGCTTCTGATCTTAGAGTTTGATTTTAGAATTTAGAGTTAGAAGGCACTCTATCTTTGAAGAATTGTTTACTGTATCTTCTTTCTTTTTTTATTTTGTAAAAAAATTTTTCTCACTCACATATGGAACCATAGGAAATAGGCCATTTTTTTCCTAAGTTGCCAGAGAGCATGTGCACTTGAGAGAGAGAGAGAGAGAGAGAGAACACTCCAACCAGATCTTGGTACCATGACTCACTGTTACCTTCAGCCAGCCCCTGATCATTGGCATGCACATACCCAGCATACTCAGGGAGGTCTCCAGATTCACACCTAGAATTTCCCATGTGAGTCTGCCTCATAGAGCTGTGCCACCATTCAGCCCCTCCTATATCTTATTTCTCATTCATTGCTCACATAAGCTGTTCTTCGCAAGCTATTCCTCATTTTACAACCTGTCTATACAAAAAATTATACTTTTGCAAGTGAGACATGGGGCATGTCTTTTATACTTAGAGATGATTGAGGGAAATAAGACCTTCAAAACATGTTGCTCTTCATTCTGCCTTATTGAAGTATTCATGAAAAGCTTATCTTTTTATTGCCAAAGGGTGTGTGTACTCAGAGAGAGAGAGAGAGAGCACGCGAGAGAGAACGTGTGCGTGCGTACACACACACACTCCCCAGTGGGATGTGGTTATGCTATAGTCCTTTATCCTCCATTTCTCCTTTCCATCAAGATTTTGTGCACAAAACATGCATAAGTCCAGAAGGCTTTTCAAGCTGCTGGACTAAGATTTGAACCACGGTCCACCATGTGGGCTCTGTGCTTAGCCACTGTGCTATGGGAGCAGCCCATCAGGAAAGACTTTCAAATAATATGCCTCTTTATATATGTATTTAAGAAGCAGGGGTGGTGTTAAAGAGGACAGTGTCTTAAGACTTGAGAAACCATGAAGTACAGCTTACCAGCCAATTCATGAATTCCTTCTACAGGTTCCTTTTAAACATGTGTCAAGATTATTACCAATTATTACTATGTTATTACTATTACAAGGTCATTATAAAGTTTTATTGTGTTTAACATTTAGAAAATCACCATAAACATCTATTTTTACTGTATTCTGAAGCTGAATTTTAAGCTGTCATGATGCAGTTAAGACAGTTTGCCTTTTAGATTACCTAGCATATTTATTAGTGAATGTTTTACATGAAATTAAAACATCATTAATTTTTACTCTATAAGTGCAGTAATAATTTATATAATGTTTTTAAACATTAGAAGTAACTGTAAGTGGGGCCGCCAGGTGGCATGATGGTTAAGGGTGCTGGAATCCTACATAGCCGACCACTGTTTGAGCCCCAGACCTGGCGACTTGCTTTCTCACTTTCTCTTTCTCTGTCTTTCTCTCTCTCTCTCTGGTCAAATTTAAATGAATAAATAAATAAAGTAAAATAGAACAGTTCTTTAAAAAAAAAAGAAGTAGGTATAAGCAACTTTACTATCCAAGAAGAAAAAAAAGAAATCATTAAATCATTAGTATTAGGAACATAACATTTAAGTAAAATATTCACATTGTAGTGAATAATGGTTTGTTTTTATTTTTGATTGATTTCAAGGCAAGACCAATATCTGGTCTCTTGTCAGATTTCTGTGCTGTTACACTAACCTGCTGAATAGAATATATTTCAACAAAGCAGAGCAAGAGGGTTTCAGGTATTATTAGGACTCCTGTAAGTCACACTGTCTCTTGCCACAGCACATAAGTGCTTTAAGCTCTTACAGAAATATGTGGAACTCAAAACTCTACTCTTACGCACTAAATCTCATTTCCCTGCAATATTTTGAATTCTATTTGGATTAATGCCACTTTCTACCATTTAGCATTCAGTATCTTTGCCTTGGGGGAATGCTAGGTTGCAGAGAAAGAATTGATGGTAACTTGTCAGTCTTCTGTACTCTTATACCAATCTGCTCATCAGAATGCATTTCAATAGGGTATAACTACGTAGGGTGTTAGGAATTACTAGGATTATTATGTTTCCAGGGCTTCTTTCTTTTATCTTAAGTTTGGGATCACTCCTTGCCTTTTTTTTTTTTTTTTGGAGAGGTTTTCGCTATAGGGTGCATGTGCTCGCCAGACAGACAGAGAGAGACATAGAAACAGAAAGCGAGAAATCACCCTCCAGAGGGGATGGTCATACCGCAGTCCCTTCTCCTCCATTCTCCTCTCGGGATCTTGGGCACGCACGCACATGCGCCCAGTGTGAGTTCTAAGCCACCGGGTCCGGGACACGAACTGCGGTCGACTACATGGGAGTCCAGCGACATAGCCATTACACTAACTGCTGGTTCCCACCCCTTGCTTTTTAATAATCTCTTGGAGATTTTTATTAGTGATTATAAGGAAGGGAAGAAGTGGAGAACAGGCAATCAGTTGTATTAGATGCCTCTGCTGGGTCTTTAGCTAGGTCTTGGATCTACTCATGGAGTAGTCTTGTCTTTTGGCTTGATGACACTTAGAAGGGTGGCAGTCTCAGAGCTTTACTTTAGGGGGAGATAAGTTACCAGAACTCATTTAATGGACTGTTATTCAACTTCAGCAATCCCAGTGATCACAGCAAGCCTCAAATGTAGGATGCTTGGATGATCATTTTTTTCCATTGTCAACTTTGTCACAATATTTTATTTCTGTGCCAGAATCTATCATTAGTATTTGTTGATGGCTTAAAGTATGCCAGTATGTTATTCAAAGTGTGAATAACATTAAATTCTTAGAGCTTCCTGGTGAGGTAAGCACTAGTTCTCTAGGAGACTAAGCATCAAAGTGGGCTAGTTCTTGCTCACCCAGGAGGGCTTGAATTTAAACCCAGGTAGCAGCTCTCCAGAGCAGATGTTCCCAGCTGCTAAGAGTGTCATGGTGTCTTCTGCCACAGTAAAATGATTGAGAGTGACTCCATTTTTATTGAAAGTCTTAGGAGTTTGGGAATTTTTGGTCTTATGTTGATAGCAGACCTACCCTGCAAACAATGTTAAAAGAAGTTCTTCAGGGAGAATGCACATGGTTTAAGTAGAAAATCAGATCTACATAAAGAAGAAAAAGAGTATTAAAGAAGGAAAAAATGAAGGTAAGTAGAATATTTTAATATGACTGCAATTAGTTTATTTAAAAGGTAAAACTTCAAAAAAACATTAGTAACAATATTGGGTGATTACATGAAATTGATGATAGTAGTACTGTAAAGGATGGGAGTTTGGAATTGAGAATAAATACCCTGTTGTATAAGGTATCAGCACTTCCTATAAAACAACATTGTGTTATTTGAAAGTGAACTTAAGATGAGTTGTTTGTGTATATTGTAAACTCTTGAGTAACTATGAAGCTCTTTTTTAGGATTGGCCTGTGGCCTGGTGGTTAAGGGAGCCAGATACTGCATGGCCAACTGAGTTCTGAATCCTAGCCCAAGTGGCTTGAAAAGCATTCTGGGTCCATGTGCATGAGTGCCCTAAATCCCAACATGTTGAAGAAATAGAGGTTGGGGTTGTGGCATGACCACACCTCCTTGGAGGTTGCTCTCTCCCTTTCTTCTCCCCACTTTCTGTCTCATATCTGGCAAGTGCATGTGAGCTCTGGTAAGATAGTGAAGAAAATTCTTTTTTAAAAAGTACCATTATTGATGTACTAGAAAATAAAAGAAAATTAGGTCATATAAAATGGTCAATTAAAACTAGAGAAGACAGAAATTGAGGGAAAGAAAAAATAAGAGCAGTGAAAACAGGGGCCGGTAGGTGGTGTGGTGGTTAAGGGCACTAGACTCCCACATGGCTGACTGCAGTTCGAGTCCTGGACCTGGTGACTTGCTTCTCTCTCTCTCTTTCTCTCTCTCTCTCTGTTCCTCTCTGGTCAAATTTAAATAAATAAATAAATACATGTTAAAAAATAACATAATTCTTTAAATAAAAGAGCAATGAAGAGAAAGTGGTTACCTACATAGCAGATATTATGTGAATTGTCTGGTTATGTCAGTTTAAAAAATGAAGATTTTCAAAGTGACCCAAAAAAAAAAAAAAAAAAGTAAGGCTAAACTAGATGATGTCTACAAGAAACTAACTTTAAATATTAAATGTTCAGTTACTTCATTAGTAAAATGTAGACAAAGATGCTAAATAACACTAATCAGAAGAAACCTAGAATCACTATATTATTTTCAAATAAAGCCGACTTCGGAACAAGGAAAAATTCCAGGGATGAAAGATGACATTGCATGATACAAAAGGTAAAAGACAAACAAACAAACAAAAACTAAAGAAAACAAAGAAAAAAAACCCAAAAACCAAACAACAAAAACAAACAAACAAAAAACATGTTTCAAGAAGCCATAATAGTTTTGAATGTACATTTACCTAACAGTAATTTGTCAAAATATGTCAAAAGATAAAAGCTGATCAAATTGCAAGAGGAAATAGCTCCACTGTTATACATGGTGGATTCAATATACTTCTTTAACAAATAGATTAAGCAGGTGGAAAATTAGTAAAGGTATAGTTGACCTGGATAGTACCATCAGTCAACTTGATCTAATTGACATTTATAGATTACTCCAACAACAGCAGAATACATATTCTCAAGCACACATGAAGCATTTACCAACATAAATCAGAGGACCAGTAGAACACCTAAATAAATTTAAATGAATAGGAATTATGTAATTTATGTTCTTGGAGCACAGTGAAATTAAAATATAAATCAGGAAGAAAAGGATAACTGGAAAGTTTCAAAAATATTTCGAGATTAAACAGTATGATTTCACATGACTCTGCATGTCCTCCCTGTGCATGCCAATCACGTACCATGATTGCGCTGATAGAGGCTGGAAGTGGGTTGTGGTATGAAGACCCTGTGGGGTTGCTTGTCTGTCTCTATCTCTCTCCGAAGAAACAAATAAAAACTTTCTAAAAAGGCTGCAGAGAAATTTGAAAATATTTTCAACTAAACAAAAATGAAAATAGAACTTACCAATATCTGTGGGGATATAGAAAAACTAGTGCTTAGAAGAAAATTCATAGCATTAAGTGCATGTATTAGGAAAGATGAAAGGCCTAATAAGTTCGTTTAATCTGAATTGCATCTTGTGAAACTAGAAAAAGAAGAGCAAATAAAAAATTTTCCTTTGTCTTATTTATTATTATAGTTATTTTCAGTTTGATCAGAGCGAGACACAGAGAGAGAGAAAGCAAGTCACCATGTCCGGGACTTAACTGTGGTCAGCCTTATGGGAGTCCAGTGCCCTTAACCACTATGCCATCTACCAGCCATGAGGAGCAATTTGAACCTAACAAACAAAGGAAATAAAAAGAGACAAAAATTATAGGAGAAATCATCAAAATTAGAAACAGGAAAGCAATAGAGAAAACCAAGAATACCAAAATCTAGTTCTTTGAAAAGAATACCAAAATCTACTTCTTTGAAAAGGTCAATAAAATTGATAAAATTTTAGCCCAGCTAACAAAGACAAAAAAGAGAGAGAAGATACAAGTTGCTAATATCAGAAATGGTAGAGGGGTTATCACTACTGATCCAATGGACATCGAATCTAAAACTTTCTAAAATAACAAAGTATATTTCAAATTTTTAAAAATGTAAGTGAATAATGTTTATAGAGATTTGCTGAGGCACATGGCTTCTGTGTAGATGACAGAGTGCATGCAGAGTCTGAGCTCACAAAGGGTCTTGTTGAGCTTGTGTATCAATGTCTAACTTGTTGTGGCCATAGTGCATAGTGGGACAAAAATACTAGAGAGATTGGATCACTTAGCCAGATTTGAGAATGCATTTGGGAGCCATTTTTAATTTGCATTCATCAACCTTGGGAACTCTGTTAATTGGAGTAGTTTTAAAAATGGAGGTTAGCAGCCAGCAGGTATATGGTGGTTAAGGTTGGATTCCCACATGGCTGACCATGTTTCAAGTCCTAGACCTGGCACCTTGAAAATCACATGCAGTGAGTGTGTCGAAATCCTGAGAGGAGAAGGGAATTCAGTCTGGTCATCCCTCCGGGGGTTATTTCTCAATTTCTTTCTCTCTTTCTCTCTGTCTCTCCGGTGAGCCAACTCACCCAAAGGCAAAAGCCTAAAGAAAAAAAAATTGAGGTTAAATTTCTTAGGGTTGAGGCTGACTTGCCTTTTGTTTTCTCTTAAGGGGAAATGGTCTTGGTAGTCAGTAAAGGAAGAAAGATTGAATATAATGACAGCAATAATAATAGCAGCTAATATTATAATGTGTGTAATTTTTAACTTTCTTATAGTAGGGTTTTTGAGGCATACTCTCATGCATAGAAAGAAAAACCAAATAACTTTTGAAAGACTTTAAATTTCCACTAAGAGTAACTCACCTGAGTCAAAACTTAGGACTTTATACAATTTCAAATGTTTTCCCGTCCCAAATCTCTGCCACTTAGTCACAGGGCTGGCTGCTAAGAGTAGCTTCTGACAAAGAGAAATTCCTTAAATGGCTCCTCCTAGGGATCTCTAGCTCTCAGTTTTCAGAAAATAAAATCAAATGGGTTAAAAAGGAGTGAGAGTAGGGAATGTCAAGGGGACAAAGAAAATGGTCTAAACCAATCATCGCCATGCCTTCTTTGTTGGCAGCCAGGGATTATGGGACAGAAGAGATAGAAAATATGAGTGCTCAGGTATTTGGAAAGGAATAGAAATGTGTGCACAGTTTAATGGCACCTGAAATTACAATTGCCAAGATTCACTTGACTCATATCTTTGAAAAATTGCCAGCAAACACAAATGTATTCATTTCTATTCTATGTGGACATTGTCTTTAATAGCTG
Organism: Tupaia belangeri chinensis; assembly: GCF_000334495.1. Taxonomy (NCBI): domain Eukaryota; kingdom Metazoa; phylum Chordata; class Mammalia; order Scandentia; family Tupaiidae; genus Tupaia; species Tupaia belangeri. Next base: position 359,472 of record NW_006209405.1, on the reverse strand, counting down.
AATAATGCTGATTATACCTCCTCTTTTAGTTTTTTTAAAAACAGTTATTATTTTTAAATTTAATTAATTAATTAATTTTATTTTGACCAGAGAGGGACAGAGGGAGAGAGAGAGGCACAGTGAGAAAGCACGTCACCAGGTCCAGGACTCGAAACCACGGTTGGCCATGTGGGAGTCCTGCACTTTTAGCCACCATACCACTTGCTGGCCCCCAATATACCCTTTTTTGTTTATGAGGGCCCATGGATTATTTCTATGTAGAGAGAAAATGTCTCACTGAAAGAAAGTAATCATCCTCACAGTTCCAAAAGGCATCTACCTCTATGAATTATGTCCTCCCAAAAAATTTATATTAAAGCTCTAACCCCTATTGTGACTATATTTGGAGATAAGACTTTTAGGAAGTTATTAAGATTAAATAAAGCCATAAAGTGGGCTTCTAAAATGATGGGATTGGTGGCCTCACAAGGAGGGAGGGGGAGATAGAGAGAGAGAAACATATCTTCTCTTTATGTGTACAAACCAAGGAAAGGCCATGTAAGGACACAGGAAAAAGGTGGCCTATCTGTAAGCCTGGGAGAGAGGTCTCACCAGAAAGCAAACCCTGCCAGATTTTGATCTTGGACTTTCCAGCCTCCAGAACCGTGAGAAAATAACATTTCTGTCATTTAAGCCATCCAATCAGTGCTATTAGTTAAGGCAGCCCGAGCTTAGACATCCTCCATCCTTCTTTCTCTAACCAGAGGGTCAGGTCAGTGGGGACAATAGCTACAGAGTATTGCCTGCATGTAAAGCTCAGATAAAGAAATTCCATGTTGGAAACTTGGTGTTTACAATTGTTTAAAGGGCAATTTAGCTTTTCTCTTTGGGTTTTAATAGCAGGACAGCATTTCACATAATAATTCAACTCCATGGCTGACTCTAATCTGGGTCTGCAGGTGGGGGTTGCATTCCTTGCTTGTAATTTACATTCCCTGACACCTAATGTAATGACTTCCCCTGCAAGGGCCATTACTATTTTTGCACAGCTCCAATCTGTCACTGGCAACCTCTGAAAGCTGGGGTATCCCATTCAATCAAGAAACTAGTGCTGTGGGTAATTAATTACATCCTTTTCCCCCAAACTCACCAACTGCTAAATATCACTTCTAGGCAAAAGCGGTATTTTTCCATACCCCTTTTTCAGCAAGTGCAGACTGGTTGTGCAATTAATCATGGAAACTTTAGGCCCCTTTTTTTTTTTTCCAAAAAATTTGTAAGTGTTCATGAGCAGGTCTCTGTTGAAAATTTCAAATGCGTTCTTTTAAGGACATTATTAGTTCCTGAGCTCCCTAACTAGCTACTGTACTTCAGATTGGTCTTTGAAGCTGAAGGTCTAACCATCTGCATGTAAGCAGCAGCTATCTCTGTGATTATCTTTGAAGACTATAGCAGGTGTTTTAGCCAATAAATAACACTTGTAATTTTACTGTCAACATTGCAGTTCAATGACATTACCTAAAAATCAGTTATTCTATGGACTAGCTTGAACTGATAGTCATATGGGATAATAGAAAGTGGGACTCAGATTTCAAGGGCAAGGATTGTATGATTATTTAGGTTGTAGCATTAGGCATTAGTATGCCAAGTAATTTATCTAAGTGGATGGTTTTCAGTTACTCAGACTCGGAGTGACTAACAAATTAAGAGAATGAAGTTCATTATGGGCAGTGAAAAGAGAAAAGTACATCAGAAGCTTGGAAAATGCCAGAATCTTAAAACCAGCTAAGTCCATAATGCAAACCAGTGAATTGTTAAGACATCTTCTGCTTTTCATAAAGGTCTCAGTACTTTCTGTTGGCCATTAAGGCAGAGCAAGGCAAACCAAATAGCAATTGTGACTTGAATGCCCAGTGCTGTAAAACTATTATGTGAATCCATCTTAGTGTACCTATGGAATATGGTGGTGCCCCAGTGCTATTTGCCTCATTAACACTCAAGAGGGAAAATTTAAAGTGAGTGGAAAAGAGGAAAGTGAAAAAATGAATTGAAGTTGTGAGACCATTGATATTCCTACCTGATCAGCCCCATGTATAGTTAAATAATTAAATTCTGTCTAGAGGATTGAATGAGCCACTCCTTGAGAATCTCTGGAAGACTGTTAACCTTTTGCCCACATGTAGGAAGCATAGCCCCTGGAACATACTCTTAACTGTGTACTAGAAAATAGAAATCAGGATAAGGCAGATGATCTGGGAGCTTATCCAGTAGACTTTAGTTACTAAAATAACAAATAACCCTCATTACCCAAATGCTCTTCTCCAGCCAACGTAAGTCCTCCTCCTTTCTGACTTTTGTGCTTTTTATATCTGGAATGCCCCCTCCCAACCTTTTGCTCAATGAGTCAAATAACTTAGCCCAATCCTAAGGTAGACTGGAAAGGAAGAGACTATACTTAGGAGCAGTGAGTTCTCATTTTGGCTCAGACATTTAAAACCTCGCTGACCCGAATGTTTTTATCTAACAAACTTGACTATGAGAATAAGGATCTTTTCTGTCTAGTCAGCACCAAGTGTTTGTAAGTCTGGCATTTACCAACCTCAGAGCTGTCCCTGGTCACTGGGCTGTTTACATGTGGAGGGAGATGGAATTTACTTATATCCAGAAAAGAGCACTGACAGGGCTCCTGGACTTTCATATTAAAAAATTAATCTAGGGCCAGCAGGTGGCGTGGTGGTTAAGGCGCTCAACTCCCACATGGCTGACCACAATTGAAGTCCTGGACGTGATGTCTTGCTTTCTTACTTTCTTTCTGGTTAAATTAAAAATAATAATAAATAAAATTAAATAAATTGTTCAAACAATTAGTCCTATATTCTTTGATAGTCTCAGGAATGAATTTGTTTTATACTAATAGTAAGAAATATTATCCCTCTATACTTTTCTGTGCATATTTTAAGAAGATATGAGTTGGTACTGTATTGTTAATATTCTGCTTTTTTGACATTGTATCCATGTCATGGACTTATAGTGACTATAAGTTCTTAACTGAGTGCTGTACACACTACATGTTAGTGCAGTCACTTTGAATTGAAGATGTCAGAAAGGAAAGCAATGTAGCATATTTTTTGTTTTGTTTCTTGTGTGTGTGCGCGCGTGCGTGCATGTGTATATGGTTGTTTTCTTGTTTTGTTTTGTTTTGTTTTGTTTTGTTTTTCCCAGTAGGACATGTGTGCTCACCAGAGACAGAGAGAGAGGGAAAACGAGAATCGCAATCTCTTCTCCATTCTCCTCTCAGGATTCTGGTCATGCACACACATGCACCCACCATTAAGCTGCTGGGTCTGGAACTTGAACTGTGCAATTGGCCGTGTGGGATCCAGCTGCCTTAACCTCTATGCTACCTGCTGGCCCAAATCTTTTTTTAAACAGGAAAGAGATTGATGGCACATTCTCGAGAAAACCCTGTGGTGGGATTTAGTTTTGCGTACACTATTTTCTTTCTGTGTCACAGCTCTGCTTTCTCGTGTTCTGAGTCTTAGCTCTCTCCTGAGGAAGGCCTTCACCATGTGACAAGAAGAGCTACCTACTAGTGCCCCCCCCAAGTCTGCATTTTAAAGAGGAGCTACCTACTAGTGCTCCCCCCAGTCTACATTGACCTTCAGACTTGGGGGGGGGGTTCTGATTGTTCCCACGTGGCTTGGGGGCATTTCTTTTT
>NW_006209405.1:353088-355259 GCF_000334495.1 Tupaia belangeri chinensis | reverse complement strand
ACGAGTGGCCCCCCCAGGCTACATTGACCTTCAGACTTGGGGGGGGGGTTCTGAATGTTCCCACGTGGCTTGGGGACATTCCTTTCTCCACTCATGGTGTACAGGGGTCATGAGTTACTGTGATGGGTAGGGAGAGCTCTGACTTCCAACCAAATAACAAAATCAATACCAGTCTACTTCATTCAATTCCTGGTCTCACCACTTTCACACTCCTACTGAAATACATAGGGAAACCCAGTTTTTCCTGGTATTCTCTGTACAGTCTCCTGGCTGGGATCATGAACTCATTTTCCTGGCAACTGAAAATAATCAAAGGAGAAATAAGTCGTTTACAGTGAATAATCTGTGGACAGACTTCTTCCCTAAATTGTGAAATGAGGTATATGAATAGTTTTTAACAAGAATGAAATATTTTACATTATTTTCTTCTTCCTGATTGTCACAAACATATTAACTCCCCTTTCTGCATTTAAAAGTAGTTTTTTCAAGTGGGGTTCTGAAGCCCTGTATTCATTGAGACCCACTGTGTTCGATTGTAAGACATAAGACAACACTTGAGATCAGAATGTCAGCTCTCTATTACCACCCAGATATGCTGCCTGAATTCCCTAAATGTGTAACCGATTTTCCACTGTGCTCTCTCTTGAATTCAGAGACCACTGCCATAAAACAATTTTTCACCTTTCATCTCTGGAACTACACTTTGGGTTCACTAACTCCACATCCTAGTGACTCATTCCACCAAAGGGATATTAATTGCTATAGCAGTGTGCTTTCATGCTTTCCTATTGTCTTACTTGTATCAGTACTGATTACTCTTACACAATTTTATCTCTCTATTCTTTGCCATTCCATTAGTACCTGTTAAAATCTCATTTATTTTGTACTAAAAATGAACCCTGGGGGCCAGCAGGTGGTATGGTGGTTAAGGTGCTGGATTCCCACATGGCCAACCATGGAATGAGTCCCAGGCCTCTCGACTTGAAAATCATGCTGGGTGCATGTGCATGCAATGTCCTATATCCTGAGAGGAGAAGGATTGTGACATGGTTGTCCCATCAGTCAGGGGTTGGGGGAGGATTCCTTACTTTCCCTCTCTCTGTCTCTCTTCAGTGATTGAGCGCACATGTCCTGTGGCAAAAACCTAAAACAAAACAAAAAACAACTTGAATCTGAAATAGAGATTTTAACAGAATATCGGTTAGGAAACCATTCACTGCAAATAACTCTAGTGGTTTAAACAAGTAGGAGATTGGGACTAGCAGATAGTGTAATGGTTACATCACTAGACTCCCATGTAGTCAACTGCGGTTTGAGTCCCGGATCTAGAAGCTTAAAATTCAGGCTGGGCGCGTGTGTGTGCATGCCCAAAGTCCTGAGAGGAGAATGGAGGAGAAGGGACTGTGGTGTGGCCATCCTCCCAGGGGTTGATTTCTCATTTTCTGTCTTTCTGTCTCTATGGTGAGCACACATGCCCTAAAAGCAAAATTCGCTCTTTCAAAAAAAGTAGGAGATTAATTATTTTAATTATGTTTTACATAACAACTCTATCTTGGGCTGTCAGAAATTCTATTTCAGGCTTCTTTCCAACTTGAATATGGAATTAATGATTAAAACTAAGTGCCATTTAGATACATTTTACTTCATGTAACATTTTTTAACTGCATGTAACCTCATCCCTTTTCTACAGGGTCTTAATCAAATAAGAGTCTGTTTAATTGTCACACCATGGAAAGTGTGTTGGCAGTAAATTCACTCCTAGTGTAGTAGTTTCAGATCATTAAGGTTCATGCTCTTGAGATCTTTCATTTGATTCTGCCATCCTAAACTTGTTAGCTTTGCAGTTCTACTAATGTAAAAAGAATTTTCCTTTCCCAGCCCTTAGACTTAAACCTCATGAATAGTCCATATCCACTGGTGTTGGACTTTGAACTTCACGTAACAAAACATAGTCCTAGTAGTTTAAATAAGTATGGCATTTGTTGCAGTGGTACAGTGAGTCTTCAGGAAATCTTGTTCTTAAGCGATCTTTTAACTTTATAGTTAAATGTTATCTTTTTATGTGTTGTCATAAGCTTTAGGAAGGTATCCTTATTCCAGCTGTCCTTATACTTCTTGTCTCATGGTGCTTCATTTCCTTATTATAGCCCTCATGTATATATTTAGCTGAT
>NW_006209405.1:322616-353057 GCF_000334495.1 Tupaia belangeri chinensis | reverse complement strand
AAAGAGTCAATGGCAAATGGCAAAATGGGCTCTTCTAGGCATATCTGTCCTGTATCAGGTAAACAAATTCAGTAGACTCTTAGTGCTATCTGTTGACAGCTGTGATACATGTCCTTCATACCTTGGAAGGACAGTTGAAAAAGAGAAATATTGTGGGTGGCATTTGGGTCAGTCAATCTATAGTATCTGATGTGGAAAAATATAGGTAATCACAATAGATTTTCCAGAACTGACGACGTATTAAGTTATTCCTATGATTACCTTATTTTATAGGTCTATGCTATCTAGTACAGTAGCAGTAGCTGGTAAGCCACTTGTACGTTCTGCAGTTAAATAAAATTAAAAATTGAGGTACCCCATCTCATTAGCGACATTCAGGTGTTCAGTAGCCACATTTGGCTGATGGCTAGCATAGTCACTCTGGATATAGTACTTTTCCATCACTGCTGGAAGTCACAGTATACAGTATTGTACTAGAGAAAATGGAGTCAGTGAAGAGATAAAGTTGGTTCTCAGTTCTAAGAGCTGTCTAGAGGCAAAGTATACAACAGTAGGCACCTGGTCTTTTAACCTCCAGATCAATATTCTTTTTTCTGTCCTGCTTAATATTACTTCTCCTTATCTTCAAGAAGTTATACCTTTATTTATTTATTTTTTCCTATGGTATACTGTATATGATAGGCTGAAAATACTAAAATGGGTAATCCGTGGCGTTTTCACTCATTGAGCTGTCTAAAATAACAATATAGCAAGGTGGAGCCAGCAGGTGGCATGTTGGTTAAGAGTGCTGGATGACTCCCACATGGCCAACTGCGGTTCAAATCCCAGATCTTGCAGCTTCTTTCTCAATTTCTCTCTCTCTCTCTGTCCCTTTCTAGTCAAATTAAAATAAATAAATAAGGGTCAGCAAGTGGCGTGGTGGTTAAGGCACTGGACTCTCCTACATGGCAGACGATGGTTTGAGTCTCAAACCTGGTGGCTTGCTTTCTCATTTTCCTTCTCTGTGCCTGTCTTTCTCAGGTCAAATGAAAATGATTGAATGAATAAATAAAATTAAATAAAAATTTCTTTAAAAATTAAGGTTAAATAAAATAATTCTTTAAAAAACCAGTATAGCAAGGACTTAAATAATAATAAAGAAGTCAGTTGAGACTAGATAAAAATTGTAGCAGTGATGAAGAAAGCTATTTTCACAGGGAGCCAGCAGTTAGCGTAATGGCTATGTCGCTGGACTCCCATGTAGTCGACCGCGGTTTGTGTCCCGGACCCGGTGGCTTAAAACTCACGCCAGGCGCGTGTGCATGCATGCCCAAGATCCCGAGAGGAGAATGGAGGAGAAGGGATTGTGGCGTGACCATCCCCCCTGGGGGGTGATTTCTCGCTTTCTGTCTCTATGTCTCTCTCTGTCTGTCTGGTGAGCGCACGCGCCCTACAGTGAAAATCTCTCCAAAAAAAAGAAAGCTATTTTCACTATAATTTTGTTTTAATTTTTGTGATGGCTAAAAGGCATTGTGCCTTTAAGCAATCAGATGATGAAATCAGATGTTACAATCATGTTCTTTAAATGAGTGAGTGAGAAATAGTTAGAGCCATGAAATGTTGCCTACCCTTTAAAAGCTTTTTAGAGCCTCAGCCTGGAGAAGGGGTAGAGTAGGAAAGAAATGTGCAGAAGCAAAGATGTTGGTAAGAGCAATAAAGAGGAGAAAGGCTGTTAACTTGTAGAGTCTTTGTAAGATCCAGGTATAAATGGAAACAGGTTGTTTAAAGTGTGTGTACATAATCTTGGGTGATGGTGGGAAGGATACAAAATAAAAGACCTTAGTTACAAAACAGGGAATTTTAGAAGTCAGTAAGACCTAATAGTACTCCAGGCATTTGAATTTCTTCTTCCTTGATCATCACTTACTTAGCTAGGCTATTTCACAAATAGTAGACTGAAAACATTAAACTGTTCATTTTATTGTTTATCCAAAACTATATGAGCACATTATCTAGTTTATCACTGCTCTTGATATCTTAACATAAATAAAGTTGATTTTCCTGTACTTCAGCTAGAGACCTCGTGGCTGTGATTAGTGGTGAAAATATCTCAGAGGAGTAAATGTTACCCCCTCATATCTGGCCTTCATTTCTAACTCTGTCTATATTATGAAAATAACCTTCATGCTGGAAACTATTTGGCATACAGCAACTCACTGTAGTGCATTAGTTAGAAGGTATCCAATATTCTTGACTATTGGCCTCACTTTTTTCATACTAAAGAAATACAATCTTTCCCCAAACCCAATCCCCTGGTCTATTCAGTCTTGGTGTATGTCTCTGTGTGTGGTGGTTTCAAGCCCTCAGCAAGGAAGTAAGTGACCAATATAAGCATGCATACATAGAGATAGATAGATAGCTATAGACAGGGATAAAAGTGGTTTTCTAGAAATATGTGCTGTTTTCACATATCCAGAGGACACAAATTAGAAAACCTTACTGTGTGTCCTGGAAAAAAACTACACGGGTAATGAGTGGAGAGTATGAGTTCAGACCCTAACTGTGAGGATTTTGTGCTTTGATAGTATATATATTGATACTGAAAGAATATATGAGAATTAGTTTTGTGCCCTTGAGGTCATTTATTCATAGACTTATTTTCCTCATTTGGAAATGAAGGGACTTGGATAAGTTCTTTTATGGCCCAAATTCCATGATTATTTAAAGGAGATATAACTACTACAGTATTTGGAAATCGTTAAATCTGTCACTCCTTAGCGTGAATGAAAAATTACACCAGAAATTACTGAAAATACCCAGTGCAACTCATTGTCTCTTTCAGTAGAAAATTGCAAGTTTCAAGGAAATTCTCATGAATTCTGACCCTTATCAGGAGGCACTGAGTAAATCAATGTGTTATTGACCAACCTGTTCTCATGAATCTGTTTTTCTTTCTGTCTCTATATCTATGTGATGAGGGACACATCCAGTAGAAGCCTATACAGTTACCTAGCAGCTTCTCAGAGAAGTAACTATAGGTAGTTCACAAAATCGCAAAAGTTTTGCTTATTGAGGAGAAAAAAGTGGATTAAAAAAAAAAAAAAAAGAAAGCAGCACTGTGGTGTTGGCTTTCAATTAGCACCTGCTTTAGGGAATACAGGTTCTGTGGCTTGCACTGTCATGTGTTCAAAGGCATGAAAAAGTAATTTCCATAGAGAAATAATTATAAAATAATTATTAAAGTAGTGATCTAAAAACAAAAAATGCACATCCTTCTCTTTTTAAAAATTCATAGTAGAGCATGTGCATGCATATTGAGAGAAGAGAGAAAAATGAGCATTCTACAGTGTCTGGTCACTCAGCAATCCCCTTTCTTTAGTCCTCCATTCTGTCAGATGTTGGGCATGTGTGCAGTGTTTTTTTGAGGGGGAATGACCAAGCCAGAAGTTTGAACCATAGCACCACATGGAATCTGCCTTCTTTTCAATAGCACATTAATGCTATGCCATGGAGCCTACCCCAGATCCCTTTGAGTGGCTTCAAAATCAAACCCCAGGTCAAGCCGTGGTGGCACAGGCAGTGAGTGGTGTGCTGATCTACAGCACTGGAGACTACATGGCTAACCATGGGTTTGGATCCCAAGTTGACCTGAAATATGCTGGGTGTGTGTGACTAACTGGAAGACTATGTCTTGACAAGACACTGTCAAGGGTGCATCTGTCTTTCTCTTCTTTCCTTGTGTGCACATGTGTGCTCTAATGAAAAAAAAAAAGATAAAAGCTTAAGTTAAACCCCAAAGTTAGAAATTGCTGTTTGCCTGCCAAATTCAAACCAATTCCAACCCATTTCCCTAAAGAATTACTGATTGAACATGTATCAAATGGGTGTGTTGGTTATCGGCTATGTTGCTGGACTCCCATGTAGTTGACGGCAGTTCTAGTCCCAGACCCAGTTTAAACTGATGCTGGGCACGTGTGCGTTTGTGCCCAAGATCCCAAGAGGAAAATGGAGGAGAAGGGATTGTAGCATGGCCATCCCCCCTGGGGGATGATTTCTCGCTTTCCGTCTCTGTCTTTCTGGTGAGCACATGCGCGCTATAGCAAAAACCTCTCAAAAAAATCTATTTACAATTTGCATCTTTCCAGACAAGAGCTTTTGAAATAGTAAAAATATATAGTGAAATATATAGTAGACCTTAGATTAATGAAGACAAAAAATTGTGTTAGGTAAATGGTTTTGATTTTCGGCACTTATGGACTGGATATATATGAATACACATGAATATATTTGTGCTGCTGCTCTTCAGGTATTAACGCAATTTAGAATGCACAGAATTGAGAAGCAAGAATTGAGGGAATAGACACACTATGAGGTTGGGAGAATGGTGGACACATTTGTGGAGGAGATAACATTTTAGCCCTGATCGTGTCATAGAATAGGAATGTTGAGGTGCGTTGCATAAAATCCTTGGTTCTTTGGGTCCAGATCACTAAAATTAGAGACTTGCCCCTAGGGAGTCCTTGTAGCACCACCTCAAAAGCATTCCAGTGAGGCTACTGTCAAGTTCTGCTTTTCGAACAATGAACTCACCCGCTGCTCAGTAATTGGAACAAGGTCTCGTCTTGCCCAAATTGTATCAGTGGTTATGGATGCTCCCAGGATGATTTCAACCCAGCAGTGATTGTTAGAATAATCAGTGGCATGAAGTAACTCCTAATGTTACAGACTGACTGTTCATGATTTGTTTTCCTTACTAAGATTTCCTAACATTTACTTAAGGAAGAGTGAGAAGATAGTAGACAATGGATTGACACAGTGAAATTTCCCCTAGAATTTCCTTCAAGTATCAAGAACCTGAGCTTTTTGGCATACATTCAAAGACAAAATTCATACCTACTTCATCTACTTAATTGTGGAACTTCCTTTTTTTAAGAGCTATCCTTTTTTGCAGAGCAATAATCTTGGTTTTGGAGTCCTTGACATGGGATGAGCCCGAGCCCTAGTCCTGCCTTTGTGCTATGGCAGAACTCCTTAGTCAGGTATTAGGCCTGCAAGCAAAGATACCAATAAAGAGTTAAAAATAGGTTTATTTGCCTTAATAAATAAATTTTAAAAAATGATAAAAATAGATTTATTAGGGCCAGGGTCATGTGGTTAAGGCTGCTGGATACCACATGACCAACTGCATGGTTCAAGTCTTGTAATGGGTGGTTTGAAAAACACAATGCATGCATGTTGTATATGTGCCAAAAATCCTTACAGGAGGGAGAAATGGAGAAAGGATTGTGGTGTAACCGTTCCCATTTGGGGATGGTTTCTCACTTTCTCTCTCTCTTTCTCAGGAGAGTGCATGTGCCCTCTGGCAATTTTTTTTTTTAAAGAAATTGGTTTATAAGTAACTAAGGACAAGAGTGCACAGGACAACAAGATCAGGACCTGTAGTTCTGCTGAACAAAGAAAGTAATGAGATGTCAGATACAAAGGAGGTTGATGATTACTCTGGGCAGAAAGTCATAATTAGGTAAGATTGCATATACAGTGGGAGGAAAATGAGGACCTGTGTGTCTTGGAGTGTCAGTAACTCAAGGACTCTTCTAGCAGTGGTATCTTGATGACTGGCTTACCACAGACTTTCAAACTTTTATATAATTTCGCCTTTGTATTCTCTTAAAGAAATTTTAAAGTTTAGCGAATCCCCATATAGGGCAGTGCTTAAGGTTTTCTCAATTCAATACCTTCTCAAATCTTCATCCTCTTCCAGGTGCCGTCTTGAAATTGATCATTTCCCTGATTGTCCAAACTACCCCCATTAGCTACTTCTCTGAACACTTAAGCACTTACTGTCTGAATCATCTTACTGACACTAAAGTCTTCAGTCATCTGGAAGGTCATGACGTATTTTTCCATGTTTTTCATGCAAAAATGTGTTATGACTTTCCTTATGACCTAATAATTGTGTTACTGGGTATGGAATTACTACTAGATTCCTGGATTCCTGTCAGCACTTCAGATCTTTCTGTGGTGGTTGTTCCCATCCCAGTTTAGATCTCGGCTGTGTTCATTTTAGGGTTCATGTTGCTTGCTGTTGAACATATTCCAGGTTTGCTTTCTACTTCCTGAGTAGCATAGAGATAGTTAACACTGTGTCCTTGTTAGGGTTCAGGCACTACTTGGTTGCCCAAACAGTGGCAATTTTTTTTTTTTATGAGTTTAAAGAAATAATGAACTTACTTAGGTGACTTTATTGCTGTGGTCATCTGATGGCTTCTGTTCTTCTGCGATTCTCCTTCTACTTTGTGACAGAATTATTTTCCCTCTTGATGTGGTTTGTTCCGACTGTATACCTGCCAGTCCATAACTGGGTATTTGTCCCAAAGGTATGTAAGATTGGAATATTTCATATGGAAAATACAACAAAAGGAAGCAAGAGAAGAAACCTAAGGAATGCACGTTGAATCTTAGCCTAGATTCCTGAGACAGAAAAGAAACAGGGTTGACTAAATTAGTCTCCATAGGTAAGAAAAAGAGACAAAGCCATTTTTATTTGGTTTTATGTGTGGTTTAACTCTCCAATATCTCTGCCATAATAGGCTCTAAAAGCAGGTTATTCTACAGAGGGCATTACTGAATTCTTTGGAAACTTCTATTCTTGGGACCAATACCCAGTAACATAAGCTGGGCTCTACAACTGATCTTTTGTGATTCTCTCCTTCTTTTCTATTTTGACTATATCAAAAGAACCTGTTTTTGGAGAGTCACTTTTTCCTGGCAGATCCTTCCTTTGGGATGATTCCTCTGCAATGTGTTTGTCTAGTTATCTCCTACTTAGTACATAGAATCTTGTGCCATTTCGTCTCCAAATGGAAGGAGTAGAAGGTCACTCACTATTGGCTCTTTTTTTTCCCCTATAGGGACATGCACTCACCAGAGAGACAGAGATAGAAAGTGAGAAATCATCCCCCCTCCTAGGGAGGGGGTGGCCACACTGCTGTCCCTTCTCCTCTATTCTCCTCTCAGGATCTTGGGTACACATGCATCTGGCATGAGTTTTAAGTTGCTGGGTTCAGTACTCGAACTACGGTCGACTACGTGGGAGTACAATTACATAACCATTTTGCCATCTGCTGGTCCTGGCTCTTCTGTATCTTAGGAGCAACTTCATTCAATGTCATGACTTCTCAGTTTCAAGCAAGTACCAATTTTTTTGCTCCTCCAATTCCAGAGTAAGTATATCAAGTTTTCCCACAACTCTCATACTCAACTACCTGAGTTTGGCTTACACATTTTAGCTGCCCAATAAGTAACCAGGGTATGAGAAGCAGTCTCACATCTTTTTGGAAACAATTCCCCAATCTTTTTCCTATTCACCCCACTAGACTTGGATTTTATAGCAGAAGAAATGTCACAGTGCTTCCTGTTAATGAATTTTCTCACTTCAAATAATCCTTAAAAACTATTCCTCACATGTGTAGCAATCCTTGTTCAATGTGGTTCTTGTTACTGAGTTTTTGGCCATTTGCCAATAAAAGGAAAAGTCTCATGTATAGGTATTTTAAAATCAGAAAAGATGAATATTGTTAAAAAAAAGATTTTTCAGTTTTCTAATTATACCTGTAAGACAAAGCCTTAAATAGAAGAATTGCTTCATTAAAGTGTGTTTGCATTTTAAAGTTGATAGATATTGGTCTTCATCTGTTTAGTCTCCCGTCTCATTTAACCTGGCCTTCATGTCATAGTTAGCTTGATGTTCCAATAACAGTTCCAGCCCATTAATTTCATTTCTTCTTGGCCTGCTGGCCCTTAATTTAAAACTTTGAACAAATTTCTTTTGAAAAGTTAAAAGTCTTTGGTCCTAACCCTTAAAGAACTCCCACTTGTCTTTATGATTTCTCTAGGGGAAGGAAGATTTCAGTCCATACACACTGAAAACAAACTTGTTTTCTGTTATCTATTAACTTTTTGTGGTCTGGTCATATAGAGCAGCAATGCAAGGTAGCACAAGCAAAGTGACAGTCATCTTACGGAAAGTGAATGCTTCATGAATTCAGAGGCAGGAATAATCAGACCTGACAAAGAGCTGAGTGAAGTGATACTTGGACAGGGTCTTAAAAGGAAGGGTAGAACTGAAATAAAAGTAAGAGAATTATTAGAGAATTTCACGGACAGAGGATATGCAACAAGAAGCTGAGATGGCAGAAAACACATGGATTCTTAGGTAACACTAACTGTATTTTCTTTGTCTTAATTTACATTTTCCTTGTACTGTCATTGCTTTTATTTCTCTTACAACTTGTCTGAAGTTTAGGAATATTTCACTGCCTCATCTTTGGGTATGGTCCACAGTTGATGTCCATAGTTGACAAGTACCAACAGATATTTGTCTCCTGAGTGAATAAATAAGTAAATGCACTAGTTAGCATTCAAAAGGGCTATAAAATACTAGGAAGAATTGCAAATGGAGTGAAAGAATTAATTTCCAGATAGTCCCATTTATGATTTCAGTGTAACAAGTACATACTTTCTCATGAAAGAGCACTCTTTCTTAATGGAATCATATTTAACTTCCGGAAAAATATTTATGCATTCTGTTTTTCTAATCAACTATGTCTTATTAATAGCACTAGCATAATCATTTTAAAAGAATAAAAAGTGCTCTGCCAAGTCTGTCTCTCAGAAAAGGTTCAAAGCTTGAATAGTTCATGGGAACAATTTGCTAGTCTAGAGAATTCTTCCCATTTTGGTCAGGGCCTCCTATGGAGAGATTTATGTGCAGTGTATGTCAAGAGGCAAAATAATGGCATTTCTCTTCTATACAATGACTTGGACATTTGCTGAGTGCAAAAATGCACCTTTAAACCAGAGAAAGAAAAAGAGAGTCTGCCCTGATGCAATCATTTTGAAAAGCCATGCACACTGAAGCTGGGACCAAACATAATGACAGGATTTAATTGCTAATGCTCTGGAGGCAATGTGTCTCTTGATGTGTTGACCTTTAACCCAAACTTGAGGGTGAAAAAGGGAGAGGATGGTTTCCTCTCCGCATCCACCCACCCCCACCTCCCCACTATGCCCATCTCCACCCCTTTGCGTCAGGTCATTCCTCCCTCTAACCCAGTCCACATACCCCTAACATTCAACCCTTCACCCTCTTTTCCATTATTTACTTCTAGCTTGGGAGCCAAAGTGAGAATGAATAGAACAGAAAGGAAAATGGGAGGAGAATAGGGGAAGGAAGTCAACAAGCTGTTGACAGCTGCTTAGAAGTAGGGGACAAAATTATAGCTACTGAAATGAGAGCAACTCCTGGTCCCCTGATGTTTCTACCCCACACTCCTCCAATATTTCGTGATGTGTAGGTCTTTTCATTATGTTTCTGTTCTCTCTCTCCAGTTCATCATTTCAAGGGTCATAATCACTCCCTTCTCTACACCTTCAGTTCCCATTTTGTTCTTACTTGGTTACTTATGAATAACAGTGTCTCCAGCAAATTGCATTCAAGGTTCTGCCTATTACACACCTGTGCCATGGCAACCAAACAGCTAAATGCAGCTAGAGAAAAACAAAATATGCCAGCTGGTCTTGCTGTAAATTCGTGACCACAAGCCTTAGTCAGCTGTTAGTGCTGTCAGCAAGGTTACTTAGTCCATCCATTCTCCTGCTCTTATGCAACACTTACGCCTTCTTTCTCTTCAGATACCTTCACTTATCTTCAGCCACACTGGCCTGCTTTCTGTTCCTAACATGCCAAACATATTCTCGCCTGAGGGCATTTTTATTCTTCTTCTTGCCTGGAGGTCCCAGCATCTAGCTATTCATTTCTTCACCTCCTTAAAGACTCTGCATCATTTGATTTCACTAGCAGGCCATGCCAGGCCTCACCATACAAGGCAGGCAGCAAACACATCTCCATTGCCAGTGGGACATTCTGTGCCCCTGACTTTTAGCAGTTACCACCATTTGGTCTTCTACATGTTTTATGCATATATATTTTCTTTTCTCCCTGTTAGAATGAAAGTTTTACTGAGAGCATGTTTAAGTTTTCTATAACTAGAGTTTAATACAATACGTTCTAGTACTCTATACATACTTGTTTTCTTTTCTTTTTTTTTTTTTGGGGGGAGAGATTTTCACTGTAGGGCGCATGCGCTTACCAGACAGACAGAGAGAGACATAGAGACAGAAAGCGAGAAATCACCCCCCAGGGGGGATGGTCACGCTGCAATCCCTTCTCCTCCATTCTCCTCTCGGGATCTTGGGCACGCACGCACACGCGCCCGGCGTGAGTTTTAAGCCACCGGGTCCGGGACACGAACCGCGGTCGACTATGTGGGAGTCCAGCGACATAGCCATTACGCTAACTGCTGATTCCCTATACATACTTGTTTAATGAACAAATGGATGATAGTTTATTGCCCATTGGCTTTTTAAAATCACCTCTTTCCATGTGACAAATCCAGAATACTCACCTACTCATACTCTCATATTTTTTGTATATGACTAGTTTCCAGACCCAGATTTAGTGTACATCTAATTGTTGGAGAAAATATCGCTTATTTGACTATCTTGGGAAATCCAATGTGCCTGTGAAATGTTTTATATCTAGAATAATAGTCTCATATAATGGAATACTGAAAGACAACTTACATGATAATTTCTGGGTTCATTTAATAACCTAGGCTTCAGGGTTTGGGAGCTTACAGACATTCTCCTCAAAGGTCAGTTTCTTTTTCTGCAAAGGATGAGGGTAAGTCAAGCATCTGGGGAATTGAGGCAGAAATTTTACTCCAGTAGACCTTCTCTTAGACTACTCCCACCCTAGATATGTGTCACACCCTAGAAAATGGCAGTGAATGGGTATTTTCCTAGATCCTGAATCCCCACTAGAAGAAAACCCTTCTTTGATTGTGATATTTGCATAATGACATTTAGAGAGTAAATCACTTAGATATGGTGAATGCTTTACATCATTGGTATCCCTCAGAGCATTGATGGAAATGCCTGACATCAAGCAGACACTGAGCAAATCATAAAACAGGTGCTCAGCAAATACTTAGGTGACAAAGAAAATCAAAGTAGAGTCAACTACTACATTTTCAGTGAAGCAGTCATTTATATTTTGAGTTTTTTAACCCTCCAACCAGCTTCTTGGCACCATAGGTCATGACTCCAAATCTGACAGAAGTGGTAGTGCATTGTCTTTATATGTTTTGAGATCACAGCAGCTAGCCCAGTGCATTGCACTAGTAGTTGACCAGTCAAACTTATTGGATTGGGTTTATAGGAAAATGAGAGAAAAGCATGTTGACCTTCATAAGTTGAAACTGAATATAGCTGTCATCCATGTGCTTTGAGTCTGGTTTAGGGATGGCAAGGGAGAAGGAATGTCATTACACTGAAGTTTAATTTAGGCTACGTAAAATACATAAAATAGTCACACAGTGCTCTTTAGTGGAGTTTTGGGGAACCAAGACATTGTAGTTTTGCTTTTCTAGAAATGAGCAGTCGAAGGAAACCACAAAACCCTCAAGTGATGAGATAGGATCAAGAAGAGGCTTTAACTTAAGATGTGCTGGGAAAGTGGGCAGTGGTTAGACTGCTCAACTATACATCAGCAAGTGTCACTTAATCTTTACTTTCCATCCTCTGGGCTCAAAGAAATGTCTTTTACTCTTGAATAGAAACATAAGCAGATTGAACTGCGAGGAAGGAAGGACAAATAGAGATATCAGTTTGGAAACACATGTCTTTTAATCGTTTTTTTGTTTGTTTGTTTGTTTTGTTTTGTTTTGTTTTTAAAGCCAAGGTCTCCCTGTGTCATATTCTTCCTGCCTCACCATCCCAGCTGGGATTGAAGGTGCTGCACTTGACTCTTTCTTAGGCAGCATCTTGCTTTGTTGCCCAAGTCAGTCTCAAGCTCAGGATCCTCCTGCTTCAGGTTCCTCAAGTCAGTAAGGTTAAGGTTACAAATTGCAAGATTACAAGCCACTGTGCCCAGCTTTTCAGGTCGGACCAGAAATAGAACCTGAGTCCTTAACTGTTTCCTAGGATAGAGAAAGGAAATGGTAGGGAGTGGGGGGAGGGGAGGATATTTTTGATTATTTCAACTATGAATAGAAGAGTACAGTTTTTGATAAATAGAGATGAGCTGGCATCACAGAATTTTTAAATTCAGAATGAAAGTTTGTCTCAGGTGTAAGTTCTCTCAAGTGGTTGAAATAAAAACGAACAAGTTAGGTTGTCATTTGTGGAGAGGAATTAAATTCTTACTTAGCATTTATGGTAGTACAGTGAACTATAACTAATCCAGAGAACTTGAATTTGCTGCTTTACTTGAATATTTTTATGGTCCCATTTTTACCATGATAAATACAATCATTTCTCTCACCTGAATGCATATGCACTTTTCCGTATGGATGGGTGCAGTCCCTACTTCACTGAACATAAGTTGATAGATGAAATACTTTATAAAACAAAGATGCCATTAATTTATGCTCTACCAATTTTGAGTTTTTGATCACTTGAACAGGAACCAAGCAGAAGTTTTCTTTAATTTTATCTAGAAAGACAGGGTTTGCTGAGCAGATTAATAGCATAGACAAAATTCAGGAAGAATACTTTAACTATTTAGGGAAAAACACAACTTCTAATCACTTTTGGACTTAAAATGATACAAACATTTTAGTGCTAAATACTAACTTATTAAGATTGACTCTAGAGTTATTTAGAATTTTGCAGTTTTCGGTTATTAAATATATCTGTATCTTCCCAGTTGGTTTTCAGAATGGGGATCTAGCTCAGGCAAAGTGAGTCCTGTGGCCAGAGCTGGCTGCATGAGTCTCTCTAGTCTGAAACAAGAAGTTTTTTGTTCGTTTGTTTTGGTTTTATTTTTGTTTTGGAGAGGTTTTTCCTACAGGGCGCTGCTGCGCTCGCCAGACAGACAGAGAGAGACATAGAGACAGAAAGCGAGAAATCACCCCCCAGGGGGGATGGTCACGCCGCAATCCCTTCTTCTCCATTCTCCTCTTGGGATCCTGGGCACGCATGCACACGCGCCCGGCGAGTTTCAAGTGACCAGGTCCAAGACATGAACCGCGTTCAACTACATGGGAGTCCAGCGACATAGCCATTATGCTAACTGCTGGTTCCAAGTTTTTTTTGTTTTTTTAAGAGAAATTTTTGCTATAGGGCACATGCTGTAGAGAGACAGAGAAACAGAAAGAGAGAAATCACTCTGCAGGGGGAATGGTCATGCCTTAATCCCATCTCCATTCACCTGTTGGGATTTTGGGCACGCATACACATGTGCCCAGCATGAATTTCAAGCCCCCAGGTCCAGGACTCAAACCATGGTCTTACAATGTGGAAGTCCAGCGATGTAACCATTATGCCATCCACTAGTCCCACTGTTCTTCAACTCTTTCCAGTGAGAAGTGAGGTGCATGAATATTCCTTGGCGCCGAGTGAAAGAAAGGAGCTTAACTGGATTTATAAGGAAGTAGGCTGATTTAATTTGAATGACCAATGTCTGAGGTACTTTAGACATCAAGACAGACTCATTTCTTACTGTATTGAGGTTCACAGAGTGTTTCCATTTCCTTATTCATTTATTGTGATTGCCCTATGGGTTCATTCTGTGATAGGAAGGTTAACATATTTGTACATATATTTGAAACACTGTTCATTATGTTCAGCTATGCATTAAAAGTCTTCTAAGTGTTTCATAATTTCAAACAAATCAAACAAAGTCAGGAAATTAACCAGTTAGAAAATGACATTTTGCTGGAAAAGAGATTTAACATTTAGGCATAGAGTTTGAGTTTTACAAAACATTTCTCTGAATAAATTAACTTTTCTTCATTTTTTTCCCATAGTGATCTTTCCTTGGGAATCAAGACTGTACCTTCATGCAACCACAGAAGGTTTTCAAAAGACACTGGTTTTATCACTAAAGAGCCAGATACCCAGAACTGGATGGGAATCTAGTATAAAATAGACACTAGAAGCAGGCTCATTCTGTGTAGTTAACAAGAGAATCTGATCTTCAAGATAGTAATCCAGGATACGTGTATTTTTTTTTTTTTGTAAGGAAACTATGGCTGCCATAATTTTACATGGTTTTGTCCAAGTATGGACCAAGAACGGTGGAATGTCTAAGTCAGAAGAAGCATGCATTGAAATTATAGAAGAAAAGGAGAAATCTAAACTGTCACTCTCCTTCAGTGCTGGAAAGTGTAACACTTTTCAGCTAAATAATAATATTGAAAGCATAGTCCTTAGATCCTATGAAGAAAAACGACATCAACTGTATTTAACTTTCAGAAATAAGGAGTTCTTGTTTATTGAAAGATTATCCTTCACAGATGCCAAAGATTTGAAAATGTTCCTGGACAGAATCCATCAAAACAAGCTTCAATCACCCGGGAGTCCTGAAAAGGATGAGGGTGTCTTTACCAGCACAACAACACAGGAGGAAATCAACAAGACTTCATTTCATGATGTTCTTAATAAATCAAATAGCACATCCTTTGAGACAGCAAAAGGAAATGGAATACCTGTCCTTCAAAAGACACCTTTGCTTACACCAAAATCAACAACACTTACTTGTAAAGGGCTGTTAGAAAATCAATACTGGAAGACGAAAAGAATGCTATCGTCTGATTCAGAGATAACCAAGAACTTCCCAGAAGAAAGTTCCATAAGCATCAAGAAACCCAAGATGAATAACTTGAGTTATATAGGCCACAATCAGAAGATACCACTGAATTTAAAAGAGTTAAAAGAGATTAAGAAATTGGAGTTTATGTCTTTACTAATGGCCGGCTCTAATGGAAACCCTTATTTTCTCAAAAGACTCACTGAGAAAATCCTTTTGGCATTTCTGTTGGAAGCGAAGTATGGTGAATATTATCCAGAATGGGACGAATTTGATATGTTCTTTTACTTTGTCCCAGATAAACTATGGCAAGGCTTCCCCAATTTGGGAAACACCTGTTATATGAATGCAGTTTTACAGTCCCTATTTTCAATTCCATCTTTTGCTGATGATTTACTCAATCAGGGTTTCCCATGGGGTAAAATTCGCCTTGATGCTCTTAGCATGTGTTTGGCACAGCTGTTTCTTTTGAAAGACTTTTACAACATAAAAATCAAAGAGAAGTTACTTGTGAATATTAAAAAATCCATTTCAGCAGTTTCGGATATATTCTGTGGTGATGTACAGAATGATGCTCATGAGTTTTTAGGTCTCTGTTTAGATCAGATAAAAGAGAACATGGGACGGTTAAACACTATTTGGAAGACTCAAAGTGAATTGGAGAAAGAAAATTCACCTCAACAAGTTTTTGCTGGTAATGCTGCCACCGACGTGTGTATATGTCCAGTCGTCACTAATTTTGAGCTGGAGTTGCTGCGCTCTATTATTTGTAGAGCTTGTGGTCAGGTTGTTCTCAAAACAGAAATGAGTAATTATCTCTCCATCAACCTTCCCCAAGGGATGAAAGAATTTCCTTTGTCCATTCAGTCTACTTTTGATCTTTTCTTTGGAGCAGAAGAGCTTGAGTATAAGTGTGAGAAGTGTAAGCACAGGAGTTCTGTTGCAGTGCACAAGTTCAGTAGGCTGCCCAGAGTTCTCATTGTGCATCTGAAACGCTATAGCTTTAATGAGTTTTGGTCCTTAAGGAAGGATGACCAGGCAGTCATTATTTCCAAATACTTAAAGTTGTCTTCTCATTGCAATGGAAACACCAAACCACCTTTTCCTCTGAGCAAGAAAGCACGTAGTAGGGACTTCCAAATATGCAAAATTTTTCAAAATTTGAATTCTGAAACCAATAGTTCATCGATACCGTCAACAAAATTGACCTCAAAATCTAAGGATTCCTCGGCTCTGCATATTGGAACAGACAAGGAGCCTGTATCACAACATTCCCAAAGATTTTTTAAAGGGGTGAGCAGAGAACAGCAAAAAGGCCAGGGTAAAGATTCTAGATTAAATATAATAAAGCCAGAATTGCTATGTTCTGGAGATGGACGATTCATTAGAAAAGAGCTGTTTGTTGGCCCAATATTGCGTCTGGAAGACACATATCTTTCTGCGATCCGTGAAGCTTACAGTAAACCCACCAGCAGTCCAGACGCACGTTTTACAAAAGTTCATGTTCGAGAAATGGCTGAAAATCCAAAATTGAAGACCTATAATAAAACCAATTTGTTCTTAGGGTTAGATTTTGAGAGTGTCACTAAAACTATCAAAGGTTTTTATAAAGATAAACCCAGAATTCAAAAAGAATTCCAAAATGTGGCTGAAGAGACCCGGCAATATGAGGGGATGAGAATCTATAAAGAAGCCCTTCAGCAGGCACTGCTTCAAAGCTTCCCAAAGCCAGTTGCCCAGGGGCACACAAAGAACATCAGAAAACTTACGAAATTTCATTTTCATGAAGCTGACATTAGTATATTGGATTCCAGAAGGAACCCTGGAACCAAGCACAGTTTAGGTAAGAAGACGGAATCTGTAGCCAAGGAACAAAAAAGAGATGCTGATAAGGGAGATCCTACCTATCGACTCATTGGTGTTGTCAGCCACCTTGGGAATACACCAAATTCAGGCCATTATGTCAGTGATGCCTATGACTTTGAGAGGCAGCTCTGGTTCAGTTATAATGATTTGCAGGTATCAAATATCCAGGAGGCCGGAATGCAGCAAGCCAGGCTTTGCACTGGGTACATTTTCTTTTATATGCATAATGAGATCTTTGAAGAGCTGTCAAGAAGGGATGAGAACTCACAGCTTCATAGCACTGAGGCAGGGAAGAAACCTCAGAAAGAATAAGAGGAACACACTACTCATTGTATAGATGTGCTTGATTGCCTCACTCACTACCACTTCCTCCATGTAAGGAAGTCTCTAAATGCTATCCAGAAATGAAGAGGCAATTAACCCAGGACCAAAGTTCAAACAGAAACGCTTACGGAGAAATCTCCACTTAAACCCTGACATGGCCACTTCGATGTCACAGCTCCAGCTGATGAGCATTCTTCTCTCCTACAAGGCTATAATTGTGCTTTCCATGTTCTAATGTGGTGATTTTAAAAATGTGCTCCTCAAATCAGCAGCTTTCAGGAGTATGGGGAACTCATTAGACATGCAGAATTTTAGAATTTGCTATAGACCTATTGATTCAGGAACTCAGGGTGGTGGTGGAGGACAGCAAGCTGATAGAGATTTTGATGCTTGATAAAAGTTTAAGAACCACTACTGTAGTGTACAGCGTATCTTGGTATCTTTTGTTGTGCATTTGAATTACTTGTAAATAGTTTTGATCGTGTTTATAGGATTCATGTATAGAATTTTAGAATTTGCTATAGACCTATTGATTCAGGAACTCAGGGTGGTGGTGGAGGACAGCAAGCTGATAGAGATTTTGATGCTTGATAAAAGTTTAAGAACCACTACTGTAGTGTACAGCGTATCTTGGTATCTTTTGTTGTGCATTTGAATTACTTGTAAATAGTTTTGATCGTGTTTTTAGGATTCATGTACATTTTTGTGAGCTTATTAAAATTAAAAATCATCTAAAAATCACTCTCCTGCTGATCAGACTCAGTGTCTTGATAGAAAAAAAATAAAATCCAGGGATCCTGACAATAAACATTAAATGAGACTGATAATTCTTTAATATTTTCGGGCATATATAGATGATACCGAATGCCGCATCAAGTCTCCAGATTGGCTGCTAAACTCCTTTTCCTCAATGCCAAAGGGGCAGCATACCATTAGGCTTTAATCTTGAAGATGGTGAAGTTGATTTGTCTTCAAAAAATTGATTCACCTTTTCTATTTGTCTACTAGCAAGTCATTGGCCCTTGGTGGTCTGAGCCTACCTTGCCACTTTGGTTTCAGAGGGGCACTTTCATTGCCTCAAAGGAACTTCATCTAACAGGACTTACCTGCAAAATCAACATTACACGACTCATTATAGATTTCCTTTACATCTCTGTGCCTTATATTGTAGTGGCCTGCCTTCTTCAGTGAGTCAACAATCCATGTTTTAAAATGGACTTACAGGATTTGAAAGTCTTACTTGTTACTGATTTGGTACAACATTTAAAAACTTGTATGGAGATGATCTGCTTCTGGGGAAAACTACATGGATCCTGGTTATATTCCATTGGAGCTCTGTGTATTCTGGGGATTTAATAATACTCTTGATAGCAAGCATGTACCTTGTGTGTTACACATAGTTTTGGTTTTGCATTTGATACTGCATATCTGTAGTACCTTGTACCTTTGTCATGGACAAATGTCTTGTACTAAGAGTTTTTTTCTTATCACATGGAGGGATTGAATTTTAAGTCCCACTTTTGCAACATGAGTGTTCTTCTTGTTTATGGGAATATGGCATTAGTATGGCTGTATTAATCCAAGAGCTTGTTGATACTCTTAGAATTTAAAGAGGGGAACTTAATTTAGTGGTGTGGAGAAGTTAGATAATACCTTCTGAGGGGAAAATCAGAGTTTAAGGATTAGGAATTCTATTGTTTAGGGCAAAGTATATCTAGGAGGTCTGCATAGGACCAAAAGATGAATGAAGTACATTGTAGGGGGAGTGTCTGAGATTGAATTAAACGCTCTTATGGAAGAAGATGTTACAGACACAACAAAAAAGGTTTATTCAACGTCTCTAGTACTTCAACAGCCAAAGAACAAGGCTGAAATTGCATTTAGAGAGACTTGACAGTTTGATTTCTAAATTTCAAGCTTTTGACCTCTCTAGAATAGTTATTTCTGAGCTCAATTACATAGGCATCAGAGTAAGAGAGGGTTTTTTTTTCATTTCAAAAATTTACATTCAATTGCTGTATATCTTTACAGTGTACACTTTTTTTTTTCTAACATAAATACAAATAGTAAGGCTTTAAGTAAGTGATGGGGTTACTGTCATTTGAAAGGAGAATGAAGATGTCAGTAGTTTAAGACATTTTAAATATTTTTGTTACGGAATTTACGTCCTGAACGTACTTCTCCTCAGCACCTAGTACTTCCAAATGCTGGGCAAATTGAAAGGTGAAAGTGATAGGGGTGTCCATACAGAATGGGAAGATCTTGAGTGGAATTGATTGTTACTTTGTGAGAGGAAATTCTGAGTGCACAGTGATTGGTTCTGTACTAGCTACATGTTTTGTTGTTAAATAAAAGAATAAAAATTCTTCAGTGACTGTTATTTATTATGCATGTGAGTTTGTTCTCTAATTTATAGATAAGGTTTCCAGGTAATCATGGAGATAAAAAAAGTTGAATACAAGCAAACACATTGAATTTTTATTGCTTCTGTAATAAATAACCACATACTTAATAGTTTAAAGCAATTTTATTATCTTACAGTTCTGAAGGTCAAGATTCCAAGATGGGTATCACTGAACTAAAACCAAGATGTCATCAGAGCTGCAATCCTTCTGGATGCTCTAAGGGCGCAATCTTTTTCCTTGATTTTTTCTGGATTCCAGAGGCTGCCTACATTCCTTGGCTTATGGCCTCATTCCTCCATTTTCAATGTCAGCAGTGTTTGGGCTGAATCTTCACATTGTCACCTGGTTCTCACTTTTCTACCTTCCTCCACTTTTTTTTTTTTTTGTTAGAGAGCACATACGCTCACCAGAGAGAGAAAACATCTTGGCATTGGGGGGTGGTCACATTGCAGTCCTTTTTCCTGATTTCTCCATTCTGTCAGGATTTGAGGCATGTTAGAGTCAGGAATCCAACCACTGTTGGACATGTGTGATCCAATTCCCTATGCCCAGCCCTTAACCACTCCACTACAAGGCTGGCCCATTCTTTCTCCACTTTTAAGAACCATTGTGATTCTACCAGGTAAAGAATTAAAAACTGCTGATGTTTTAGCTGAAGGTGAGGGAAAGATGTAATGGGTATTTGAAAAATGCAGATTCTGAGGCCAATTACAGAAACAAGGATTACAGTTACTTTCACACTTTCTCTGTTATATCCATGCATTTATGTGTATGCATTTGTTTGTATATGCCCACTGTCTTTTTTTCTTTTATCCTGGTTCCTATTTTTAATTTTATGGATAAATTTATTCAAAATTGATGTATTTAGGTAACAGTATTCAAGGGAGCTTAACTTGATTTAAGGAATATTTTAAAAGAATTTTTTTTAGAGAGCTTTTTTATTATAGGGCACATGCGATCGCCAGATAGATAGAGACAGACAGAAAAGCAAGAAATCACCCCCCAGGAGGGATGGCCACGCTGCAATCCCTTCTCCTCCGTTCTCCTCTCGGGATCTTGGGCATGCACATGTGCCCGGCGTGAGTTTTAAGCCACCGGGTCCGGGACACGTACTGCGGTTGACTACATGGGAGTCCAGCGACATAGCCATTATGCTAGCTGCTAGTCCCAAGAACATTTTGTTTTTAACTTTATTTATTTATTTATTTTATTTTGACCAGAGAAGGACAGAGTGAGAGAGAGGGGGAAAGTCAGAAGGCAAGCCACCAGATCAGGGACTCGAACCATGGTCGGCCATGCGGGAGTCCAACGTCCTTAAACACCGTGCCACCTGCTGGCCCCAGATTGATTACGTTTTTAAGGTAGAATTAGAGTTGTTTTGCTGCTGCAAGAGAGCTCAGATGTATGTTAAAGGGTATATAGGGAAGTTGGGTAACCAAGGGGGTGGACTTCCAGCTCTCAGTGTATTGTCTCTCAGCCTTAAAATCACTTTTATTTTATGAAAATACATGTTCAGTGATAACAGAATTCTTTTAGGTATTTCTCCTTTGTGGTAAACTTTTAAGCTTTCTTAGTAGAGAGCACTATAGCAAGTGAAAGGGGCTTTGCTATTGTTCCCAGTTTGTGTAGGAAGAGAGTACCTGGTGGTGCACTATTCCAGACATATATGGAGAATGTGTGGTCCCTGAGGGTTTTACATCTCCAGCCTGACCCAATGATCACTTCCCTGCTGCTATTTCAACATGGACACTGCACTCACTCTTGGACTGTGACCTCCACCAATGCCCTGACATTCTATGCTCCCATTCTAATCCCATGTTTGTATTCCATAGCTAATCTAATACACAACCGTTGTACTAGGAATATGGTACACTCCTGGCCTCTTGATGCACCGGCATTCCCATCCTCCTACTCAGTGTCTCAGTATTACCACATACCTGGCCATTGACTATAGCCCTCTGTGGCCTGGAGGGTTACCATTGAGGACTTTACTCCTTCTGTCCCTGCCCTCTAGAGAGATTTTTCCTGCTTGCCTAGTGAAATGTACACCAGGCTGACTCAGGCAAACTAAACTCTGCAATAAAGTGGCTACAGCTACACCTTGAACAAGGTTTGAATTTTTTTTAACAGTTATATATAGGATTTTAATTTCAGAGCTTGACAGTGAAGGGTCATACACTAAAGTCAATGCATATATCTAGCATTTCAGTGTAAACTCGTCCATGTACATAGCTGAAACCAATTACGAGGAATGGCTTAACAAATTCTAGTAGAACTTTGTAGTTTTTACAGCTATTAAAGCTGTATCTTGAACACTAAAGTCATATATACAAGGCAAGTCAGCTTTTATATTTGCATTTATTTAACTTTATAAACACTACTATAGATGAATATTAAAACAAAAACAATAGCAAGTAGTGAGCATATTGTGATTACAATCCTTCAGTCATTCACTACTGCATATAAAATGCCAGCAGTGTTATTTACTGGCCCTATTAAGAGGTTTGACACTGAACACCACCTCAGGGCTAATGTTCATCATCATCATATGGTTCTCCATTGTAATGGTGCCATCTTTCCTGATTTGGACCCAAGTCTACCAGTTCTACCTGGTACATTCCATTGGTCTCTTCTATTTCCTTCCTTTCAGGTAGGACGTTGTTCCAGCAAAGAGAGTTTATCAGGAGACAGCCATTCTCAGGGAAGTTTACCTTAAATTCAATAATTAGGCGACCTGTTCCATATGGTCTATAATAAATTGGCATGCCTTCATTTAACACACACTTGATATCTCTGTGCTTGACAGTCTGACCCGGGTGAGGTGATGACTATGGTTTGGTTGTCAAGAGTGGAAATTTGTAAATTGGCTTCTGGAAGTCATACAATGTTTCAACCAGCTGTATGTCCATACACATAAAAAGGTCCTCTGAGTAAAAACAGCATAATCTTTCTGATCTAGTACAATGATAGTATCTTGCAATTTAACTCTGGGGATCAGAGCACCTTTCCAATTTTTTTCTTCCTTGGGTGATCACTCTCAGTCTTAGGATACAGTATTGATTTTTTTCATATATATATATATATCTTATCATAGTATAATAATTATTATATTAAATTTGTATTTAACTATAATTTCATCTCCTGATTAGAGCTAGACTGATACCGAAGGCAAGCATGTGAGGTGCTCTAGCTATAGTAATTCCAATTAAAAGATTTCAATGTGAAATCTTTTGTTTATTTTGTATTGCTTTTTGATATAAAGTAGTGCAAATAATGCTAGGTTTAGAATCACTACTTCAGTTACTCATCACTGACAAGA
Organism: Tupaia belangeri chinensis; assembly: GCF_000334495.1. NCBI lineage: Eukaryota > Metazoa > Chordata > Mammalia > Scandentia > Tupaiidae > Tupaia > Tupaia belangeri. The sequence goes on along the minus strand of NW_006209405.1, from coordinate 330,511 downwards.
GGTGGCTAAGATATCAAGTAAGCACCTCTTAGGAGGGGTCTTTGAAAAGTTCATGAAAACGCATATCATGAAAAAGATGTGCAAGGAGTTCCAGTTTTTTGCACCAAAATAAACTCATACTTTTGTTTTCCATGAACATTTTTATACTTATTATCTATCTAGATAATAACCACTACATGGTTTTATGGGGTGATTATAGTTCAGACAGATTCATGTGTCAGTGACAGGGACTTCACTCTCTAGTGACTTTTCACCAATTAACCTGATTACATTTCTACTCTATGATCCCACCAGTAAAAATTTTTCAAAAGGGGTTAGCAGGTGGCATAGTGATTGTCGTTGGATTCCCACATGGTTGACCATGGTTTGAGTCCTGAACCTGATGGCTTGGAAATCACACTGGATGTGTGTGTATGTGTGTGTGTGTGCCCAAGATCCCAAGACAATGGAGGCAATGGGATTGCTGCAGGCATCCCCCCCTGGGAGATGATTTCTTACTTTCCTTCTCACTGTTTCTCCAGGAAGCACATGTCCCCTATGGCAAAAACATCTAAACAATGTTTCAATAGAAAAGTCTTAGAAAAGTTGTTCCTGTAACCTAATAACTAAGTGGTTTATTTCCTCCAGACAGATATCTGAAAGTTTCATACCTGTGTTTACTAGTATAATGCTAAGAGACACAACTGCCTCACTCATAGTCTGCCGTAATGTCAGCCAACACATAAACACACTTTCTGACTTTTCTATTAGAAATATAGTCAGGATACTCTTTCAGACTATATATGTTATGTCATTGAGGGTTCACCAGAGAAAGAGAACCAGCACAGCAAGATGTGTGTATGTATGAGTATATAAGTCTGTGTGTGTGTGTGTGTGTGTGTGTGTGTGTGTGTAGAGAGAGAGATTTAATTAGCTCATGTGAGTTGGGGCTGGTGTGATGATTAATTTTATTTTTCAATTTTACTGGGCTAAGAGATGCCCAGATAGCTGTTAGAACATTATCTCTGGGTGTGTCTATGAGGCTCTTTCTGAAAGACATCAGCATATGAATCAGACTGAGTAAAAATCGTACCTATGTAAGAGGGCATCATCCAGTTTATTAAGGTTCTGAAATATTCAGAACAAAAAGATGCAGAGAGGGCAAACTGCCCTCGACTGGAGCTGTGATATCTATTTCCTGCCCTTAGACATTAGTGCTTCTGGTTGTGTAGGCCTTCAGACTTGGACTGGGACTTATACCATTTATTCCCCTAGTTGTCAGGTCTTAGGGTTGAGACTTGGCTTTCCTAGGCCTTGAGCTTATAGACAGCAGATTGTGGGATTTCTCACCCTTTGTAATCACAAACAAATTCCTCATGGTAAATCTTTGTCTAATCTTATTCTGTTTCTTTGGAGAACTCTGCTAATATAGCTTTTAAGTTTGAGTTTTATAGGCAAGATAGAAACTCAGGCAGGAGTCAGTGTTGCAGTCTGGGTTCTGAAATTAATAAGGCAAGCTCACTGGCTGGAAATTGATGTAGCTTGAGGAAGAATTTATTTATGAAACTCAGATGTTGCTCTTAGGACCATCAACTGATTAGATGAGGCCCATTCATTTTATCTAGGGTAATACTTAAAGTCAATTGATGACAGATGTTAATCACATCTGTAAAATACCTTCACAATAATGTTTGGATTGCTGTTTGATTAAATAACTAGGGACTATAGTCTAGCCAAGTTAACACATAAAACTAACCATTACATTAGTTAACTAAGTCCAGAAACTTAAGAGTGCCTTAACAAAATCATGAGCTTGGGCCAGCTCCATGGTGTAGCAGGCCAATAAAGAAGTTTGATCCTACATGGTGAGTACAGTTTGAATCCCTGGCCCTTTTGGGCTGAACATGCTAGGCTTGTGTGTGAGTACATAAAATCCCATGGGCTAGAGGACTAGAGAAAGGGGATTATGACACAACCAGACCACATGAAGGATGATCTCCCCCTTCACATGTCATGTTTTGTCACCAATAAAATAAATAAATGAAAGGAAAAAGCACGAGCAAAAATTAGTTTTATTAAAGCACACTATATTTATTTTGTGTTACAATCCTAAATCATCATAGGACCAGCAAAGAATTCTTAGGAACAAAACTTCAATTGGACAGTATCAAGAACAAAAACCCACTTCCTGGGGGAATATTTCCTCAAGATACTTAGTAACTCTCAACCAGCTATCTATTCAGTTTAATTATTACAAGAATTATCATCATACCAGTTTTGTAGCATAAAACTTACTGCATAAAATGATTCATTTTTCCAAGAACAAGATTTTTTTTATCTGACAGACATTCTTTCTATTTTTCCTTCTTTAATTCTAAGAGTCACCAGCCCTTATGCTTCTGTAAGGCACCTCTGCAATTCTGTCTGCAGTGCTAGCATTTATAACATTCACAACCAATGTTCTCAATAGAAATACATAGTCCTTGCCTTTCGTGCACATCACAAAATTTCCTGCCACTGCAGTACAAGATAGATACAGAAAGATGAGAAATTGATAGCTAGATGGGGAGAAATGCCATTGCTTTTGTGCTATTTGAGAGATACTGGAGAAAAAAAATCAAGACTGCCAAAAATCAAGACTGTAGACCACAAACTATGATTTGTGGACTAAATCTGGCCCATGATCTGTTTTTGCAAATAAAATTTTATTAGAACACTGCCATATTGATTCATTTACATATTGTGTAATTACAGCAATAGAGTTGAGTAGTCCCCAAAAGCCTAAAATATTTACTATTATATGGCCCTTTAAAGAGACACTTGCTAACGCCTTCTTTAGACTGCCACTCTACTAGTGTTCAAAACTTCCCATTCAGAAGATAGCATATGGAGATATTCCTATTGGTAAAAGAGAAAGCCTGGGATAGATTTAATACTCTAGCATTCATGAGTCAGATGCTTTCCCTCTCCAAAGCCTAGGGTAGAATGAAGACAGAACAGGAGGAAGGAGAAAATAAGTTTTGAGCACTGAGAGGTTCTGCAAGACAGAATATATGAGTGAGGGAGGTTCTGGTTGTCAACATAATTTACTCATATAGGATACATGAAGATAATAGGGAACATGGGGTGACAGACTTGTTAAGTATTCCATTCCCTACAACATCTGGCAAGGATAAGCCCAAACATGGAAGAATGGCATGGAAAGCACTACATTGAGTCTTCTAAAAAGATACAGAAAGGTTCCAGTTGAAGCAAATTCAGGTAACCTCAACAGGAATTAATTGAATTACTTCATCTATACTAGCAGACAAAAAGTGGATGATCTAGCCAAGAACAGACAACTTGATCCATTTCTGTCAGTGGGGGCTACCAACCTTGAAATAATAGTGTTGACTTTAACTTCACCCTCTCCCTCAACCACCATGTAGCCAATCAATCTGTCTTTTTCATTCATTCCCAGTGCTACCAGCCTAGAAGAGACTGCTGTCAATCAATTCAGCAAATTAATAATCCTTTGTGTCTGTCTATAATGTATATATAAAAACCTAACTGATGACACCATACAATGGCAAAGAGAGGAATAAGACATAGAGGGAGATAAAATTCTAGCTGTGGTCTGGGTTGATTAGAGAGATCTTAAAAATAAAAATGGTGGAGCCAGCAGGTGGCATGGTGAGTTAAGATACTGGACCTCCAAGTGGCCAACTGTATTACAAGTCCCGGACCTGTTGGCTTGAAAAATCATACCGGGTGCATGTGCACACATGCCCAAAATCCCAGGAGGAGAGTGGAGGAGAAGGGATTGAGGCATTGCCATTGCCCCTGGGGAATGATTTCTCACTTTGCCTTTGCCTTTGCCTCTCTGTGTGTCTCTGGTGAGTGCACATGCCCTATAGCAAAACAAAAAAAAAAGAAAAACAAAAACAAATGGCAACTGAGCTGAGCCTTGAAAATAGCACAAATTCAGACATGTATAAAAGGGGACATCTCAAGCAAAAGGATGGGCCTAACAACGTGTAGAATGCCTCATTCTTATATTACAACACATGGTGTTCTAAAGAAGAACCTAAAAACTCTGATTCCTAAAGATGAGGTGGGCCACTGAGAACAGTGACCAAACCCCTAACCTAAGTTGTGTGATAACTAAAGAGCTGGCTAAACATATTTAGATTGTGCACTTTCATTTAATTAATGTGAGAGGATGGGCCGATTAATGATCTCTTGCATCTAGGGAGACTGTTACTTATGCTAAAGATAACATAACTGAGTGTGTGGCAGTGAGGCAGGTAACACTCATTACAGGCACCTCACAAAGTGGCATCCTAGCGCAACAAATTCAACATGAAAAACTAAAGGTGGCATCTGTGTTCATATTGAGAACATAGTAAAACATTTTATGATATTCTTATAACTTTGTGAAATTCTTATGTAGTCCATTTCTGGTTTGTTCACTAAGGCTGTGCCAACATATCCACCAAAAACCATGAAGTATTCTGCAAAGCAAATATGAAAACTGTCTTAGAAAATATATCCTTTGCTTTGTCTTTGAGAAATTAATTCAATTGGGCCAGCCAGGTGACATAGTGGTTAAGGTGGCTGGATTCCATATGGCCAACTGCACAGTTTCAGTCCTGGACCTAGCAGCTTGACAAACACACCAGGCACATGTGCATGCATGCCCAAATCCTAAGCAGAGAGTGGAGGAGAAAGGATCATGGGTGGTCATACCCCCAGGGGGGGTGCTTTCTTGCTTTCTCTCTCTCTCTTCCTCTCTGTTTCTCTCCAGCAAGCACATGCACCCTATGGCAAAGACCTAAAAAATAAAATAAAATAAAAATTAAAAAAAATTTAATTCTGCAGGAAAATGTAAGAATTCTAAACTTGTTTGTGTCTAATGACACAGCACCAAATACATAAAGGAACTTCCTCACCTTCCCAGCACAGGCATCTTCATGGCAGGTGACCAGTGAAGGGAATGAGTACTGCTGAACTCTCACCCCAGTAAGAACTATCTCTTTGTATTACCACATTCCCATTCACAAGTCCAATGACCTCTACTATAAAATAATAATAAAAAAATAATTTTTAAAAAAAGAATGTCAATGGACTTAAGGTGAATACAGATGCATCAAAGTTATTTGAACTTTTTAAAAAGAATTATTTTATTTAGCTTTATTTATTCATTTTAATTTGAACAGAGATGGCAAGGAAGCAAGCCACCATGTCCGGGACTGAAACTGCAGTTGGCCATGTGGGAGTCCAGTGGTGTTAGCCACCGTGCTATCTGCTGGCCCATAGAGTTATTTGAAATTTTGAAACAACATATTGTGCTCATCTAAACTGATTACTCTCTATCATCAGTGCTGGATTCTACTCATGATCTATCCCCACAAGAGCCAGTACTATATATTTGAGAAGCTGTTCAATGCATGAATGATATCATTCCAGATGAACATTTAAAAGGAGAAAGGCTGGCAGCTGCATAGAGTTCCCCAGGACAAAGATGACCAGACATAAAAAAATATGTGTGGGGGCCAGTAGATGGCAGAGTGATTACGTTGCTGGACTCCCACACGACTGACCATGGTTCAAGTCCTGGACCTGGTGGCTTGAAATTCATGCTAGGTGCATGTGTGTGCATGCCCAAGATCCCACGAGGAAGATGGAGAAGTGGCATTGTGGGATTATGGGATTGTGGCATGGCCATCCTCCCTGAAGGGTGATTTCTCACTTTCCCTCTCACTATCTCTGTCTCTCTCTCTCCCTTGTGAGTACATGTGCCCTATGGCCAAAACCTCTACCAAAAAAAAATGTAGGAAGCAACTACTGCCCACTCATTGTTCAACTAAAAAAAGAAAACCTCGAATTCTCCAAAAGAAAATGCTGTGTCCCCCCCCCCAAAAAAAAAACCCTGTATTTATTTCAATGTGTGAAACCCATCCTAATCTTCAACAGACATGTTACCCTATGTATGGTCAGCAGAATAATTTCCCCCTCAAAGATTGTCTCAGTTTAATCCCCCAAATATGTGAATATGTTATTATATGGCAAAGGTAATTAAGCTTGCTAATCATCTAACCTTTAAATGAAAGATTATCTTGAATTACCTAATGTAATCACAAAGTTCCTTACAAGTGGAAGGAGAAGAAATAAGATGACATTATGGGACATTACTGGCTTTGAACATGGAGAAATGGGGCCAAGAGCCAAGGAATATAAGTGACCTCTAGAAGCTAGAAAAGGCAAAGAGATGAATTGTCTCCAAGAAGGAACATAGCCCTACTGATACTTTGCTTTTATCTCAGTGAGAGTAATTTTCTGACTTACAACCTCCAGAACTATAAGGCAATACATTTGTGTTGTTTTAAGCAAAGAGGTAATTTGTTACAGCTGCAACAGAAAATTCATGTATCATGGAATTACTAAGAGGGTACCCCAGAGACTCACCTGGCTTCTGGAAGATGGTGTGTGACTTTACCTAAGCCCTGTACTGCCAGAAAACAATGATAGATAGTAAATTCTCCCACCCTTTTATGTTACAGAAAACAACATATTGCAAAGAATCACCCTTCCTCATTTGACTTGTGCCTGACTGCCTTGTTTACCTATGACAAAGCCAGACACAGACTCCAAATTCCCATCCTTTGTCATATCCATTGAGGTGAACTCTTTGTCCATACTGACCAATCTGGACAAAATACTAACTAACTTGACCAGACTTTAGACTCACTTCTTTCATCCCCAAAAGCTCCTGAACTTTGACTAACTCTCAGACTGAGAAAGCATCAGAATACAGAACAGCTCCTCTAAATAATCAGCAGGCCACAAAGATATCCCTGATCAGCATCCCAATTATGCCACAAACTCATCCTACTCCTACATTTGGGTCTCTAGCCTTCATACTGCTCCCTATAAAATAAGAACTGTTTCCACCTGACCTGTGAGATGCTTGCAGATCTTATGGTCAGAGATTGCTTTCCACTATTGAAATAGTCCCTTTCCTCCTATTGCAATAGTGCCCGTCAAATAAAGTCACTCTTTACTGGAGCCTGGACTTGTTTTTTAGTTAACAGACTTTCTTGGTGCTAGTGTGTAGCAGCACTCTGATTTCTCTTTGATAACATATCAACCACTTTAGTCAGTAGATTAACCCCTCTTTATGCCAGTATATTCAATGGCATAAAGAGACCAGAATACCCAGATGGCACTCTCAACCTCCAAGTCGGTGGAACCATTGTTATAACTCCTGGCAGAAGTATTCCTATCTTGGGAACTGATATCTCCAACCAGCAGAGTTGAGGTTTTCTGGAATGGAAAGCAAAAATTCAGGAAGAGGGTTATTAGATATAATTGTGAGAGTAGGCACTCCCATCCCTTAAATTCTCAACCCATGTTTTCTGGGTGTGAGGGAGATAGTACTACATTATGGTCTCTTATTTAAAGTATAAACTGCATCTTGAGAGACTTGATTCCTATCTTATTTGCTCAAGGTGTTTCCTTCCAGATGACACTGGAACTGAGTCTTTTTTTTTTTTTTTTTTTTTTTTTGAGAGAGAGAGATTTTTGCTATAGAGCAGGTACACTCTTCTGAGAGACAGAGAGACAGAAAGCAAGAAATCACCCTCGGGGGGCGATGGCCATGCCACAATCCCTTCTCCTCCATTTTTCTCTCAGGATTTTGGGCACATACACACACATCTAGCGTGAGTTTTAAACCACTGGGTCAGGGTCTTGAACTACTGTTGACCATGTAAATGTCCAGTGACATAGCCATTACACCATCTGCTGGTCTCTGGAACTGAGTCTTTAGTAATCTCTTCTATCTGCCTTTCTTTTTTTTTTTCTTTTTTTGAGAGGTTTTCGCTATAGGGCACGTACGCTCGCCAGACAGACAGAGAGAGACATAGAGACAAAAC